>NC_064643.1:407586570-407889600 GCF_023864345.2 Schistocerca serialis cubense
ATATCCCAAGAGTGCTAGACTGGAGACAAGTCCGGAGCTCGTGCTGGCCGGGGAAGTTGCTGCACGTCTTGCAGAGAACGTTGAATCTCAAAGGTATTGCGCAGGTGAGGATAACTCTGTTGGAACAACATGTCACCTTCCTGTTATAAGAATGAAAAAAGGGGTCTAACAACATTCTGCACGTGCAGATCAGTGGTTAGCGTCCGTTCCACATACACCAAAGTTGAACGAGAGGCGTAGCTTATCGCACCCCAGACCGTAAGGCCTGGGGTGGGGTCAGTGTGTCCTGGACGAATGCCCACTACGAGACAGCGCTCACCAGATCGACGTTGCACGCGCAAACGACCATCACTTGCGTGCAAGCAGACTCTGCATTCATCGCTGAAAACCACGGCGCGCGATTTCTTCTTCCAAGTGATCCTCTGACTGCACCAATCGAGTTGTGCACGTCGATGCTGTGACGTGAGAAGCAGATGGGTTAGTGTGTGCGTGCCCGTAGTAGCACTACTAATAACCGGTTCGCAACAGTTCGTGTTGACACGTCTGGGCTCACAAGCCCTCTTATCTTAGCTGTGGTGGCTGTACGATGTGGCAGTGCTGCCATTACAATATGACGACGCTGGCGGGCGTTTGTGCTGTGTGGACGTCCAGAACCTCGTCTACAAGTGTGAGAATGTTCACGTGACCACCGACACCGACTTCGTTGTACAACTGAAGCAGCAAATCCAACTTGTGTGGCAATTCTCCGGAAGGACTATCCTGCCACTCGGAAGGCCACAATTTGACCCCTTTGTTGGTTGTAGCAAGCACGAGTGCGTTTACGCGGCATGGTTGTCTCCTTGCTTCACACGTCAGCACTACACTAAGCCTTCTGGCTCCGAGCATTCGCTATTGAAGTGTAGATACAGGTGGCCCTCTGGTAGCTATGCCACTAACCTAACTGTTGGTGGACGTCGCCCCATGTAGCATATGAAATCATCGTTTCAAAATCGATGTCGTCTTTCCAGATGTACTAATTTTTTTCCGGCAAAGTAATACTCACAAAGAGACAGAAATGCGCAGGTTTCATGATTTAAATATACTTAACCGCCCAATGTAACGCTGAATGGTACATCTTGGAATACGAGTACAATGTCACGCTTCGTTCGATGTATTTGGTATAAGCAGAACCAGCAGTACGTGTTTGGAACAGAACAATAAGCACCGCTGTACTTATATTCCAACATGTACCTTTCAGTGTTTTATAGGCGGTTAAGCAATTTTAAATCGTAATAATGGCACACGCCTGTGGATGTTCGTATAGAGCGAAAGCGGTCGTGATTTATAAATGCGCCTACAATAACAGCTGTGATGTTTTTTAACATTCACATGAAACAGATGTGCAATCACGACATGATAAAGACCACCAGATTCATCTGCAAATACTGCAATATTTTACCAAGCTCTGCTGGCGGATGATTTGAAATGAAAATGAAAATTTCAGACAACGGATGCTAGAGATGGTAGTTGAGCGGAGAACGTGCCCCACTCGTGCGTGAGCGCGCGTAACGCAGAAGGCTGATGTTTATCGGCTGGGCTGGGGGCGTTTTCACTGCCGGCCAGGCGGCTGCACCACTGTCCGTAAATTACGCCCGCTCCAGCCAGCCGTGGCTGTACTCCGTATCGACCACAGCGGCAACCGCTTCATTTCCGGTAAGTCCGCTGATAGTTGCTTGTCTTGTTTGTGAAGTTGTTACCGCGCTCCGGATCTGGGCTGTCCTCCAAATATCCAAAATAGCTACTTCAGTACAGGCGCAGTCTCCTACACAAAATAGATGCATTTACTGCACGTGCCCCGCAAGTCTCTAGAGTGACCTAGATTTTAAAAAAGAGGGCATGACCATGCTGCGCGAACGTGGAAAATACACTGCAGCCTACTAAAACTGCAACGCTACGAAGGAATGCAGCGAACGTCAAATTAGCGTGAAGTGTACTACAGACTTGGACAGTCGAATGATTAGCATTCCTTCACTACAGCAGGCTCTGATCCATGTGGTAGGAGATGGGGGAGGGGGGGGGGGAGTGGCTTAAAAAGTAAGGCACACATTACTACTGTAGGCCAAGTAACTTTTATTGAATGCTGCACTACACTTCAGAGTGATACAAAGACATGACTATTTTTCACCATAGCCAACGAATCTCTCCAAACAACGGTTTTAACGTAAGAATATTTCAAGAAAATAAAATCAAATAATAATAAAAAAGAGCCGCGCGTCTCGCGGAGGTAATATTTAACAAAATATTTCGGGCTTTCGGCATCATTAAGTGGTTAAGATGCCACTAGCTTTCGACCAAGATCTGCTTGGCCATTGCCAAGTGGTATGACTGCAGTGGGCTACTGGTACGCCCATACATACACTGGTAGGGTGTCCACCCAGGTGTAGGTGATAAAGCGGCTGCAGAGTCCCCCCCCCCGTCCCCACAACAGGATGCTGATGTTTGGCCTTGTTGGGCGTCCATACAAAGACCCAATTTTTCACACAGTCCAATTTCTTTACTCAGTCCAATTTAGCCACTGTCACAAATGATGATGATGATGATGATGATGACAACAGGTACACCCAGTCCCCTGGCAGAGTAAATCCCCAACCCGGTTGGGAATCGAACCCGGGACCCCGTGTTCCAGAGCCAGCAACGTTAGGCACTAGACCACGAGCTGCCAACAGAGCGGGCTGTGGCTGTAATGAGCCTGGTGGTGGCGCATCAACTAGAAGGTGTTAAGACCAGGGCGCTGGACTTAGAACCAGTTGGCTCAGTTGTTGCTGGAGGCCAAGACTCCTGGTGGCTTCCTGCAGAACTATGTCGCTCCGACACCTGGCGTATACCTCCGCTCGTAGATGGTGGTGCCAGACTGTCATGCATTTAGCTAAAAATTGTTGGTGTTTTACAGCTTTGGCATCCACTTGATCTTCCGAAGCACTGCTTCTAAAAGGCGCAAAAACAAATCTATAGCTCGGTGGTGTGGTAACTGGTCTGGCGATCCCTCAGTCCTCGTGCCTATCTGTTGTATCGACGTTATTGTGTGGCTGGCCCACAATCCGACACGCCAAGTGGAAACTGACCGGTAGCGATACTGCCTCTGACGCAAGGATGTTTTGGTAGGCTCCACGTGCACCTGCTCCTACGGCCTCTTGTGACAACCAAGGAAGCACTGCTATTTTACCCAGCAGCGCCGATACATAGTGGTGGCGCTACAATGAAAAGCTGTACCAAACCAGTCTGCAGAGTGAAGACCACAGGAAAAACAAAAATTCTAAATCGCATGATGCAAATGCCGACATTGTTCCTGTTACAATAACATGGCTGATGTCCTGCCCTAACCTTTTTCATTCCAAGCTGGAGTTCCATCTTGAATGATCTCGTCGTCGACGGAACGGTATTCGTTGTATTTTTTTTACTGACGGAAATATCCCTTGAACAGCTCGACAACAAGGGGAGGTATCGAAGGAAATTGTTTTTGAAGTGGTCGAAATTTTAGACAATTACAATAAATTAAATTGCACATAAGTGTGACATCTGCATTTTAATTAAAAGTGAATCACAAAGTCATAAACTGCACTTGAATGCAGGACTTGCAAATTATATAAAAGGATTAGGAGCGCCAGTCACAAGAACATAAGGACAGTAGATATAAATATTCATTTTTAGAAACAAAAGTGCCTTTGGACCATGGTTATTGAAATACGATTTACAAATTATTTTCACTCATTCAAAAGGAAATAATAATATGCCCATTACCAATGCTCAAGGTTGTTACCAGAGTTTCTAAATCGTGGTTGCAATGAGGCAAACGGAACTGATAGGCGGACTTTGAGGAGAATGAGCTGTGGTACATTTTACGGCGGGGGGGGGGGGGGGGGGGGGGGGGAGAGGGGGGGGGGGTGAGTGATCGTCACGCTGCTGTCGGCGCGGAGGAAGACGCGCTGCAGACAGCGTGAAAACAGAGGGCAGGCGTGCTGCAGACAGCTGCCCATATTTGCAGGCGACGGCCGTGGAGTCTGCGGCGTGTGCATTTTTCGGCAAGGCGCCAGACCCAACAGTCTCGCATTTCCGGGAATGATGCCGAAAAGCCAAGTGTCCTCGACTCCTAAAGGGAAGAACTCACTTTACTGTCTGGAGGAACAAGACCTTTGCCGGATCACAAGTACCCTCCAAGACGATCCCTTTTGCGTTTCCAGATGTGTGTTCTTGGGCGTGGATCATATATTCGATTGGCTGGCTTATGTTCCTCTTCTGACCAATCAATATTATTGTTCACCATCCTTATTAAACATTTTGTACCACCCACGATTCCAAGGCTGGACGACCACACACACACACTTTATTTTGGGTGGAACTGCTTCACAGTGTAAACTATATCGCACCAATTAAGAGTAGACACGTGGGACCTGAAGAAGTCGCCACCGAGGTGTTGAAACTAGTTGCCGAAGTTAAAATTCTGAAACATAACGGCTGATGACATATATTTCTATAACAGCCTGTGTCCTGTCCATTTGTTATCTTCTTCTCTATGCTAATATCTCCTTTCATTTTAGTTTTACGATGGGTCTGCCATCTTTCCTACACATCTCTCGGCAGGAGAGCACACGCAGACGCAAAAAAAAAAAACAAAAAAAAAGGTTCATAACAAGCATCCCCTCGTCGTAACTCCAATTTTACTAGTTGCCTGACTTTGTCCCCCTTTCACTCTTGTCAACGGCCCAGGAAGACATTTGGGCAGACGATTTTGGCTGCGTGGATGCTACGGGAGGTGGGGACGACATGAGGGTGTCTCTCTTCCTTCAACACATGCCTCTACTTATCACAAGGGCGGCCAGGGTCTGGGGGCAGGGGCGATCAGTCCGCTGTCCTCAGGTCCATTACGACTTCTAATGACACATACATTAAAACCTACATAATCGTCATTATGCACAATTGGAGAACTATGTTGTTGCACACCGGTAGTCAAAGACGATGCGAAAATCGATTAGTAGGCGCTGGATCAAGCGCACCTACCACAAGAGAGAACAGAGAGACACCCACAAGCAACACGCCACCTACGCCCTCTCGACAGCATGTATTTAGGCCGCCTCCGCTGACCAGAGGGCCTCACTCAATCACCGTGTTAAACCACGTGTGCACTTGTGCTGTTAGAAGAGGTTACCGCCACCCATAATAACACCCTCTCTCTTGCTTCCTTGCAGTACAAGACTCTACAGTATCTATACATGACACGTCCACAGTACTGTAATGTACTGGCCAATTCCGGTGGATGAGAGAAATGGTAAGGGAGGGGGCAGATTTACGCCTTTTAGTCCAATAACCTTGTCATGAAAGGGAGGGCCTAAGTTGCATTAAATGGTAGTAGTAGGTTTCGTTTTTTTTTTTTTTTCTTGTATGGCATGTAATTCAGATGCAAAATTCTAGTTTTCGACCTTAGCTGCCGTTCGGATCACTTTTAAATATCCCAAAAACTGCTAAATTTTCCCACTTTTATCGGTCTTTCCCATTTTGCCCACGAAGGAGCATGTTTCTTGCTCTGAGCACTATGGGACTTAACATCTATGGTCATCAGTCCCCTAGAACTTAGAACTACTTAAACCCAACTAACCTAAGGACACTACACATCACGAGGCAGAGAAAATCCCTGACCCCACCGGGAATCGAACCCGGGAACCCGGGTGCGGGAAGCGCGAACGCTACCGCACGACCACGAGCTGCGGACGAAGGAGTATGTTTTCGACAAAGATCGTTCTATACATTTTAAATAGGAGATATATTCCATGTACGTATATGCATTATGTTACAGACCAGAAATGACAGTTATATCTGCCGAAACCGTTTGTGGAAATTGAAGAAGAATTTATGCGATCTTGGCTAGAAAGTTTTCACATGCCAATGTATCTAGAAGCAAATATTCCATTGAAATTTAAGAGTTTCAATCCAGAAAATTTGTCAGTAGTCTACGTTATAGTCTATTACGTTATTACTCTACTACACACCAATATTCAGTAAGTGAAACCAAATTAGTAGAAGTATTATTAAAAAAAATCTACAAGCTGCATACATTTAGAAATAGAAGCTATTAGAAATCAACAAAAATCTCCATTTTCTAGACAGGTGAAATTATTATGAAATTAGAGAATCTCAGTTCACCTACATGTATCACATATTCCATGGTAGAAGACCTAATTCTGTTTCAAGCTACAAGATGGTGCATGATAGACGAGGTATGGTTCAACTGTCCATTAGTTATACAAATAGTTCTAAAAATATATTGCGTTTCACTCAGCACAAAATTACGTGCTTTAAGAATTAGCAGTATATTCCTCATATCTTTAGTGTATTATACTGCATTTAAATGTGCAGAATGTGAAATATTTACAGATGCTGCGCAAGACACAACCTCATGTCTAACGACAAAAAAGTGTAGAAAATGGCAGCTACTGCTTATGGCGGCCTCTAGTGCTCTTTCTTTCATGTGAGTCTAAATTTAGTCACTAGACTGAAGTACCGATCCTAAAAAGATCCAGTGTTCCACTGGGTACGGCATTCTCTCCTAAATTTTGGGAACCATAGGATACCACCACGCAGGTTAGAAAAAATAGTTGAGTTAACCTTCAACACCTATATTTAAATAACTACCGGTACTCCACAAGCCACCAAACGGTGAATGGCGAAGGGTACTTTGTACCACTGCTATCACTTCTCTTCTTGTCCCGCTGGCAGATGGAGTGAGGGAAGAACAACTATATAGCTTCGTACGACCCTCGATTTCTCTTACGCGAGATATAAATTCGTTGCAGTAAAGTAGTTCTGCGTCTGTTGCAAACGCCGGTTCTCTAAATTTTGTCAACAGTGTTTTGCGAAAAGGAAGCCTTCTCCCCTCCACCGATTGCCATTTGAGTTCATGGACCATTTAGTTACTACTCGCGTGTTTATCGAATATAACGACAGCAAATATAGAAGAACGAGTCTGAATTGCTTCAATGAGTTTCTACAGTGACGGGAAAAAGTTGCAACACTAAGAAGGAATTGTGCGTCATAAACGAAAGTTGCTGTGTTTCTACATCTGAAAGATGACATCTATTCAAATTTCGTGCAAGCAGCATAAGAGTGGCGCTAGCAGTGCCACTATGAAGATACAAATCAGTTTTGCTTTAAATACACCCTGTAACGGCCGTGAGCATTAGTTACCTCTGAGACTGGACGAGGTGAGTTGATGTTAGTCAAGAATACCTTTAAGGCGACAAAGACACAATTATCGTCACCTCACTGCGTTTGAACGAGGTCGTGTAATAGGGCTACGAAAAGCTGAATGTTCCTTCTGCGACACTGCATACAGACTTGGCAGGCATATAGCCACTGTACGTGATTGCTGGCAGCGGTGGTCACGAGATTGTTATGCTCGTAAGAAGACCGAGCTCCGGTCGGCCACATAGCACTGCCGAAAGGGAAGGCCATCGTGTTTGGCATATGGCTCTGGCGCATCGGTGCATCTACAACAGCAATTTGAACAGCAGTTGGCACCACAGTGATACAATGGTTACAAATCGGTTACCTCAAGGACAGCTCCGAGGCAGACGCAATGTAGAGTGAATTCCACTGACCTCAAAACACCTCCATTTGGGTGTTCAGTGGTGTCAAGCGAGAGTTCACTGGAGGGCAGTGTGGACGTCTGTTGTGTCTTCTGATGAAAGCTGGTTCTGCCTGTGTGCCAGTGATGACCGTGTGTTGGTTAGAAGGAGGACTATTGATGGTCTACAGCCAACTGGTGCCTGTCTGACACACTGGAACTACGCCTGGAGTTGTGGTCTGGGGTGTGATTTGTTATGGCAACAGGAGTTCGTGGTTATCCCATGCACTCTGACTGCAAAATTGTACGTCAGTCTGGTGATTCGATCTGTTGTGCTTCCGTGGCCGAGCGGTTCTAGGCGCTACAGTCTGGAACCGAGCGACCGCTACGGTCGCAGGTTCGAATCCTGCCTCGGACATGGATGTGTGTGATGTCCTTAGGGTAGTTAGGTTTAAGTAGTTCTTAGTTCTAGGGGACTGATGACCTAAGCAGTTAAGTCCCATAGTGTTCAGAGCCATTTGAACCATTTTTTTTGTTGTTGTGCTTTCAAATACGAATAGCATTCCAGAGGTTTCCCAACAGGATAACGCTCACCCACATACCACTGTTGTAAATCATCATGTTCTGCAGAGTGTCGACATGTTGCCTTGGCCTGCTCGATCACCATATCTGTTTCCAGTGGAGCACAAATGGAATATCATAGGAGCCAACTCCAGCGTCATCCATAGCAGCAGTACCCACTCCTATATTGACCGATCGATTGTAACAGGCATGGAACTCCAGCCCAAAAATTGACATCCGGCACCTATAAACACAATGCAGGCACGTTTGCGTGCTTGCATTCAACGTTCTGGCGGTTACACCGGTTATTAATGTACCTTCATTTGATATTTGCAATGGATTTTCTGGCGCTTACGTTAACCTGTGATATTGCGGTATTAATCACTTAAATATGTTACCTAGACGAATGTATTCCCGAAATTTCATTACCCTACATTAATTATTTTTTCGTGCTGTAGTCTTTTTCGTCAGTGTACAAACCGAGCGGAGGGATCCCAGGCACTCAGAAGTACTCAAGAATGCGTCGCACAAGTGTTCTATATGCTGTCTCATTTATAGATCAGCTACGCTTCTCTAGAATTCTCCCAACAAACTGAAGTCAGTCATTCGCCTTCTGCATAGCACCCGACCTTACGTGCTGACTTCATTTCATATCGGTTTGCAATGCTATGCGTTGATATTTAATCGACTTGGCTTTGGAAGTAGCACACCACTAGTATTCGAACATTACATGGTAGTTCTTCCTTATCTTCTGCATTAAGTTACATTCTCACAAATAAAAAATTTTGTTCGTGTGATCCCATATCCTCCTACAGCATCATCAGCAAACAATCGCAGATTGCTGTTCACTCTATCCGTCAGATAGTTTATGCGTATAGAATACAAGAGTAGCCCTATCACATTGACTTGGACACCTATGACAATATCCTTGCTCTGATGAACGCTCGCCATCTAGGACAACGTACTAGGTTCTGTTTCTTCAAAAGTCTTGGAGTCACTATGCTTCTCCAGAGCTGAACACGCCTGTCCGGTATGTACCATATCAACCCACGCGAAGAGAATCGACATAAGCGTTAATAAAACATGTCGAATCACAGTAGGCTGCGTGGAACCCACGCCCCTACCAAAGCTTTACATAGCTGTTGGTCTTCCGAGTCCCAGCTCCCGAACATCTCACGAATCCACAGAGAGGCTCAGACAAACCATCGATGATCGACATCCTCTCCTTGGTAGTGAGTGCGAAAGCTGAACTACTGAGATCCAGTAAAAGGTTCCTAAACACGACCATTGAAGAACTAACACCTGACTATCCACTAGCACAGGTAGTGTCTGGCGGGTCTAAAACAAACAGGAAAACATGGAGGACCATGCATAGCAACAGGGGTGCCTCCAGTGAAAACAAACATGATCAGGTGGGGTCATGGTAACGTGGATGATGACAAGTGCGATAGTGGTGATGTGTAAGACACGGAACAAAAAATGGTTCAAATGGCTCTGAGCACTATGAGACTTAACTTCTGAGGTCATCAGCCCCCTAGAACTTAGAACTACTTAAACCTAACTAACCTAAGGACATCACACACACCCATGCCCGAGGCAGGATTCGATCCTGCGACTGTAGTGGCCGCGCGGTTCCAGACTGTAGCGCCTAGAACCGCTCGGCCACCCCGGCCGGCGACACGGAACACCTCCTGGCCTGTCCAAACTGTCATTACAGATGCAGCCTTGAAGATATGTGGCTGGACAAGAAAGAAGCCCTGGACATTGTCCAAAACTGGGTTGAAAAACTATCATTGATTTCCAGACACGAAAATGTAAAGTTAAAGTCATTGATAAATCTGAGAAGCTATTCTGTATTATTACAATAACTTGTATACATAGCGTAGTTCATTTTTGTTATTTCTTTTAGAGTAACCCGAACTTCCCAGCTCTGATTTTTTGCTTTCATAAAATTGCTGTCAACCAGGGGGACGAGGAACTGTGTGAAACGGTCGTTTCTGAAGAGTCGCAGCGTGGCAGCACTATTCTGAATCATAGGGCTGCATTCGAAAGTCCTGTCTAGGGCCAGCGCTCTGCGGCGAGAACCTTGCATGTGCGTATGAGACAGTGCGACGGCACACGTGCGCACGTGCCATGATGGAGGGCGATAGAGCGCTGCCTGACCCCGAGCAGTAGTTTATAGCCAGCCTGCACCACCGCACAAATACAAGTCTCCTCCGCCAGTCACAACGCTTGCATCGAGTGTCAGAGTGGCTGTCATCTCGCGCGGCGCCATCATGCTTCTTCTGCCTGCAGGTGCAGATCCCTGTACCGGTTCCGCTACCCACCCAACCGCCCCCCCCCCTCCCCCCCCCGCCATCATCATATATAATTTTTTAATTTTCTGTTCTCGTGGTCGTGCGGTAGCGTTCTCGCTTCCCACGCCCGGGTTCGATTCCCGGCGGGGTCAGGGATTTTCTCTGCCTCGTGATGGCTGGGTGTTGTGTGATGTCCTTAGGTTAGTTAGGTTTAAGTAGTTCTAAGTTCTAGGGGACTGATGACCTAAGATGTTAAGTCCCATAGTGCTCAGAGCCATTTGAACCATTTAATTTTCTGTAGTCCCCACTTCTAACGTACCACAGATGTGTATGTGTACGATTTAAGTAATAATAATAGGATACTGTATGAAATTAGAGACCTGCCACGACTTGACATGGGTACCACTAAGTATCTACGACCTGGCCATTTGTCTGGCGTCGCCGTAATAAATGGCTTACGCAGACCTTTCTCTTTAATAAATCTGTCTATTAGTTAAAACTGTATCAAAGTTGCTAAAATAGTTCTGAGATTAGTCTTGGCATAATGACAGAAAAACGCGATGTGGGACATTTGTTTGTAATATGCGTGGATGTATTAATATTAGGTCGGTGCGTAAGTCCGTAGCGTTTTTCCAGAAGTTTAATAAACACAACAGATACACATAACAGACTGTACTCCTCAACAATAATTCTCCTTTACTATTTACAAGAGTCTGCCACGCTGGAGTAACTTTTCGATTTCGCAAGTGTAGATATCGATCAGTTTTGAGACGAAGAACTTGTCGAGCCATGTTGAGCGACCAGTTTCACCTGCAAAGTTTTTCGGTAGGGAGTGTAAACGGTGAAAATCTGAAGGCGCAAGACCAAGTGAATAAAGTGAGTGTGGAATGATTTCCCAACCCAACTCCTGTATAGTGTTTTTGTTAGTCTAGCGGAAGCGGGTGGGCGTTATCGTGGATTAGCTTCACTTCACGCAATCGTTGTTCTTGGATTGTGTCTGCAAGACGTCTCACCTGTTGACAATAAATGTCAGCAGCCAGGGGATGCAATTCGTAGAACATTATACAGTCGCTGTTCCACAAGATGCATAACATTATCTTTTGTGGATCCACGCAGGTCTTTGTACCGGGAGTCGCTGCTTTCTTTCAGGTCTCTATTTCTTTCTTTTCATTATGTTAGCTTAAAGGCACCATTTCTCGACACCAATAAAGATACTGGATAGGAATAGTCGATGTTGTTCACGAGCCACATGATGACGAGGAAGCAGGGATGCACACATCGCCACCCCATGATTTATGTGTTTTTAGTTTAGTGCATCGTTTTCTTGCCGTGTTATGTCCAGTGTCATTATCCCCATACACGGTGCAAATGTTTCTCGCTGTCTCTGCAGCTGTCACCCCTGCGCTGAACTCGAACAGAAGAATATGTCGGAAATATTCCGGTTTCGCCACTTGGCACTTCGTTTCCTAACATCCACAGCTTCACTCACTAGCTTCGAACGACAAAATGAAAGTACGTAAACTGAAACAGCAACAGTGAAATACAAATGGAAAAAATGACGATCGACAAATAAACTCATAGCAAACGGAATACCAACACGCAAAACGAAAGCGCTAAGAACTTATGCACCAACATAATATATACACAAACCTTCCTCTTTAATTAATCTATCTATTAGTTACAACGATATCAAAATACCTGCAGTATTTCTGAAATTAGCCTTCACATACAGACAGAAAAATGAGGTGTGGAACTCCTATTTATAATATGTATAAATGTGTGAATATAATACTAACTATATTTAACATTGTTTTGTTCTTTGGTTGTAAATGCTATTTTCTAACTCCTAATGCCGCAGGAGTGGTTAGCTACTCCAGATATGAAAAGTTTGGGAGGTACGTTTTCTTTCGCGCGATGAGATTTAAAAAGCAGAATGGGTATTAAATTTGATTTATATGAACAAAGAAACGTGGAAACATGTGATTTAGCAGTGAATAACGTGTCGAAATTGACGATTATAGTGTAAATCACTTTCACGAATCAAGCCCAGATGTAGCCTTCCATCATATTTTCGTTATACTGTCCTTGATAGCGATGTTCAAAGTCCACCAGTGTATCTTGGTGGAAGCGCACCTTTGCTCTTCTGAGCACGCCCCCTCCCCCCTCCTCCATGTTCTCATTGAGCGTATCAATATAAGCATCCACAGTATTAACTATGAACTGCTTCGCATTACGCCGTAGTTCTCCACTATAACTTTGATCAGTTGCACATAATTTTCTGGCTTATGATTGCCCAGAAATCCCTAAACTGTTGCTATAAAGGAATGCCAAAAAGTAAGGGACAGTCAAATGGGAACGACAGATTGGAAAAAGTAAGTAAACTTTTTATTATTTTAAAATGAACCGCCCTAGCTATTAATACAATTATCCCACTGTGAGACAAGACAGTCAATGTCTTCATGGAAAAATGTTTGCGTTTGCCTACGGAACCATGATTGTACTCAGGTGTACTCTCTTCGTCCGAAGCAAATCGACTGCATAGGGACAGATAGGGACTGTGCTGAGGTTGCGTAAGGGCTTCTCAGTGAAACTTCTGCAACGTAGTCGAGACAGGGCCCGCCCGCATGTTCCCAAGGTTGTTTCCACCACGCTGCAGAAGTTTCGCTGGGAAGCCCTTACACATCCTCAACGCAGCTTCTATCTCTCCCCATGCGATATCTCCATATTTCTGGAGCCCTGAAGATAGACTTTTGTGGCCTTCAATTTGCTTTGGACGAAGAAGTGCACATCTGGGTACAACCATGGCTCATTAGTCAACTGGTAACATTTTCCCATGAAGGTTCAAAATGGTTCAAATGGCTCTGAGCACTATGGGACTTAACTTCTGAGGTTATCAGTCCCCTAGAACTTAGAACTACTTAAACCTAACTAACCTAACGACATCACACACGCCCATTCCCGAGGCAGGATTCGAACCTGCGACCGTATCGGTCGAGCGGTTCCAGACTGTAGCGTCTAGAACCGCTCGGCCACCCCGTCCCATGAAGGCATCGACCATCTTGTCTCACAGTGACATAAATGTATTAAGAGCTAAGACTATTATTTTTAAAGTAATAAGCGCTTTACTTACTTTTGTTCCATCTGCCTCCATTTCATTTGACTGTTCATTATACTTCCTTCTCAGTGAACATCTTTGGAAATTCCTTGAGTTACATGACTTCTTCACCTCTGCTCCCACAAAATACCCCTTTTTTTGCCTTTGCCACGAACAGTCTGGGTAAGAAGCCTAAGAGATGTTTGAAGGCTGCGGAATTGTTATTCAGATCTCTAACGAACAGCTTCATTAGGTCCCGCTTTATGTGCAACGGAGGCATTAGCACCATTTTGGGGTCTATCAGGGGTCCACACTTGACATTATTCGTTGCCACACAGAATTCATTTTTCTTTGGCCACTTTCGCCTCGTATGAGGCTGTGAGATGCCATGATAAAGGCAAAGAAACCAAGAAAACTCAGTAAAACCATGTGTTGGAGACTCATCAGACATCCCACCACCTTCAAGTATCCTACTATCTTCCATCCATGCTCGTCTTGTTTGATGGAGTCTAGCAAGAAAAAGACACTCGTGTTAGTTGTCTTTGAGGTAAGCTCAGTAAGCCAAAGGGAGAGATGGGTATTTATTTCCGTTATAAGGCAGAAAAGGTTTGAAACTTTCTGATTAGCCACCTTTTTGGATTGAAATCATTAGCGTCAAACAGACCAGTCACATTGTGGTTGAAACATGACATTTTGGCGAGAAAAAACTAGAGAAACTTTGTGAGCCTTTCTCTGTTCTAACACTTCCACGCTTTCATCTAAGAAAACCTACTGCTAAAATACACTCCTGGAAATGGAAAAAAGAACACATTGACACCGGTGTGTCAGACCCACCATACTTGCTCCGGACACTGCGAGAGGGCTGTACAAGCAATGATCACACGCACGGCACAGCGGACACACCAGGAACCGCGGTGTTGGCCGTCGAATGGCGCTAGCTGCGCAGCATTTGTGCACCGCCGCCGTCAGTGTCAGCCAGTTTGCCGTGGCATACGGAGCTCCATCGCAGTCTTTAACACTGGTAGCATGCCGCGACAGCGTGGACGTGAACCGTATGTGCAGTTGACGGACTTTGAGCGAGGGCGTATAGTGGGCATGAGGGAGGCCGGGTGGACGTACCGCCGAATTGCTCAACACGTGGGGCGTGAGGTCTCCACAGTACATCGATGTTGTCGCCAGTGGTCGGCGGAAGGTGCACGTGCCCGTCGACCTGGGACCGGACCGCAGCGACGCACGGATGCACGCCAAGATCGTAGGATCCTACGCAGTGCCGTAGGGGACCGCACCGCCACTTCCCAGCAAGTTAGGGACACTGTTGCTCCTGGTGTATCGGCGAGGACCATTCGCAACCTTCTCCATGAAGCTGGGCTACGGTCCCGCACACCGTTAGGCCGTCTTCCGCTCGCGCCCCAACATCGTGCAGCCCGCCTCCAGTGGTGTCGCGACAGGCGTGAATGGAGGGACGAATGGAGACGTGTCGTCTTCAGCGATGAAAGTCGCTTCTGCCTTGGTGCCAATGATGGTCGTATGCGTGTTTGGCGCCGTGCAGGTGAGCGCCACAATCAGGACTGCATACGACCGAGGCACACAGGGCCAACACCCGGCATCAAGGTGTGGGGAGCGATCTCCTACACTGGCCGTACACCACTGGTGATCGTCGAGGGGACACTGAATAATGCACGGTACATCCAAACCTTCATCGAACCCATCGTTCTACCATTCCTAGACCGGCAAGGGAACTTGCTGTTCCAACAGGACAATGCACGTCCGCATGTATCCCGTGCCACCCAACGTGCTCTAGAAGGTGTAAGTCAACTACCCTGGCCAGGAAGATCTCCGGATCTGTCCCCCATTGAGCATGTTTGGGACTGGATGAAGCGTCGTCTCACGCGGTCTGCACGTCCAGCACGAACGCTGGTCCAACTGAGGCGCCAGGTGGAAATGGCACGGCAAGCCGTTCCACAGGACTACTTCCAGCATCTCTACGATCGTCTCCATGGGAGAATAGGAGCCTGCATTGCTGCGAAAGGTGGATATACACTGTACTAGTGCCGACATTGTGCATGCTCTGTTGCCTGTGTCTATGTGCCTGTGGTTCTGTCAGTGTGATCATGTGATGTATCTGACCCCAGGAATGTGTCAATAAAGTTTCCCCTTCCTGGGACAATGAATTCACGGTGTTCTTATTTCAATTTCCAGGAGTGTATTTTGTCAGAAGCACAGCATTTGACTTGGTGAGGCCAAGGTTTGTGATCAAGTGATTAAGGTTGTATCTAGGATAGTATGGGTTTCTCTTCTCAGATGGAAATCTTAACCTGCATATTCTCATTCACTCTGTGAACTCTCTTCAGAATATAATTACTGTGCCTGCAGACGTGTAGAAAAAGGGACCTCTGTTCAATGAGGCACAGTAGCAGTGGATGAGGAAGCCTTACATATTACAAAAATGTGTGTGTGTTTGTTTTACATCTTCTCCTAAACCACTGGTGTGATTTCAGCCAAACTTGGTACAAATATCTTTTATTTTCAGGCAAAAATGTGGGAGTAATAACGACATTCATAAGATAGTCAAGGAAATACGACAGCATAAACAATGAGATGTAAGGAAAACTTCTGCATTGGCAATAAAATTTAAATTTTTACTTCTTAATTACTAAATGTACTCTCAACACGTTTTGCAGACAGTACCTATAGAATTATATCATTGTATGACATATAGATCAGTAAATATGTCATCATAAACACTAAGCTGCTTGAGTAACTACCGCATCACGCTTGACATTTAAATTTATTTCTCCTTTGCTGCTAACTCTCTTCGCAACATATTTGGCGGACAGTACCCACGTATGTCGCTGAATGTGCCTACACAAATACTTCATTGTACGGCTCATAGTTCAAGACATATGACGATCATAAACACTGAGATCCTGAAAAATTTCCACATCGTACAAGAAGTCTTAATACATTTAATCTTTAATACTAATACACTTCTACACTCGAGTCAAATTACAGAAATCCCTGGCACCTGACAGAAGTTTTGACAGCTTCCAACTGCGAAACGCAAAAGACTGTAGGCAATGGAGTGGCGTGCTGGGGTTTACAGGAATACGTAATGACATTCCAATGAACAAAGTTTCATGGTTTTATTACACGCAAACATTTAAACAAACATTTGTTCAACAGTTGAACAAACAGCTAGCCTTACAAGAGAATCGATAAAACAATTTTATTACACATTGTTTTTTAATATAACTTTTAAGATCAGAGAACAGGGGAAATTTCAGTTTAAACTTTCATACCCCTTTTCCATTTAAGAAACAACTAATATTAAGACAGCAGCTAATGAACCAGCATAACATAAGGGTACTTGGGATCAAGCGAAACAACTTTCAAATTACGTACTGGGTTCACCCTTCTGCATCTAGATTAAACAACTTTAAAAGGGTCCACAGGTGATCTTTACATAAAAAACAAATCCCATCGACTAACATGACAGACAGAAATGGCACAGACCTCATCAGCAATTAACTGAGTTCACTGTTCTACATTTCAGAATAAACAATATCAAAATGGCCACAGGTAATCCTTACACAAGAGACAAGTCCATTGTTACACTGAATTGAAAGCTCACACGTTTGAATTAGCCATATACAGCCGTCCTTCCCAAAATGTGAACGACACCTTTTTCAATAATAACCAAATGAATAACAAGATACACAGTACTTCACTAAATAGCTCGTAATATAATAAACATAATTCTTATTAAGGCAAGCACCCCCATCCAAAACCACGTGAACTCAATACGATAACCACTTGGCGCACCGATAACGTACTGCACTACAACCAAGTTATTCAATCGTCTGAGCAGTAAATACGTCTTTCCAAGCTGTAATGGCCACTCGAATCTACATAGGCTGCACAAATGCAAACGTCCATCTTGACCAACGTCACCTTTTTCTATGTTGCTGTTTAACGTCGCTCAGAGTCCACAATACGACGAATGGTGGCATGCAGGAGTTCCAGCGAGCCCCCTTCTCATAAAGCTCTTCATGCCCACTCGAACAAACAATGGCTTGGAACCTCTGGTTGACCGACGAGTGCAACGGAACGCCCGGGCAAAGACTGCAGCCACTCTTCATCGCACTGTCTGCCGCAGCGAGAAGTTTACATCGTCCACTGCCCGCTTGCTGCTAGCAGCGCCCTCTGTCACTGCCGCCGCCGGAGGTGCCACTGGCACCGGAATCCAACTGTCACAATTATTCATATTTCTTTGTACGACTGTTTCGTTATTTCGAAGGGTTTTCACGAATACACGGAAATGGAATTTTTTCGATATTTCGCTACGACCACAGTTAATACAAAAAGTGGTGAAATGAATACCAGGATAATGGCGGGTATGTCAGCTAGTAGCCAGGTAAACAATAGCAGGTGCATTCTGTCCTCTCCGCAACTGACTCTAGTCAAATTCTTGGGGCATATAACGCCATAGATCTTTTTTCTCCTCTGTACCGTGCTGAAAAAGAATAAAAGAGAAACCGTTTATAACATAAATATAGTTAGTTATTTTACTTCCAAACAAGAACTATCCAACAACCAAACCTGTTTATAAAATATTTTTGAAAATCAGTACAATGTAATTACAGTACAAAATCTGAGAATACAATATTGTCCAGGGTTTATTTGGCAGTGCTCGCAAATGAAATCACATCTCTAGAATTTGTCCTGATCCACTACAGGTACGCCAAAGTATGCTTTGTAGGTCCCATACATATTACGAGATTCTTGAACGGAGTATTTTTTGCTCTCGTGTTCATAGAATGATGACATACGTAGCAAAATTTTTCTTGTGTATACTTTCAGCCTCTTGATGCCATCTCTTAAGAATGTAATTAACGATGTCTGAATCGGAGATCAACGACCTAAGTAAGTGTGAGGTAACATTACATAATTGAAGTAGCAGAAGTACACTGCAGTAGGCAAAATTACTAAATATCAATGTTCATGCAACAAAAGAAAGTCTTTGGAGGATAATGGGTATGGTCCACACTCTTTAGAAGTTGGGAATTAGGAAATAACAGTTAAATCACAACGTCAAACAAAAAGTAACAATTTGTTAGTCAGTTTAATAAATTGTTGTTACCATAAATAAAATAATTATTCCAGAATGAAATTTTCGGTCTGCAGCGGAGTGTGCGCTGATATGAAACTTCCTGGACCAGTAGTTATATTGACAGGAGTGTTCTGGAACACATTTGTATATGATACCCGAATATGATTTTATAAACGATGTATCTCTTTGATACGCTTTATATCGCTGACAGTGTAAGACTGCAGACCAGAGATACTGCTAGTGTTGGAGTAAGAGAGCGCTTGACGCACAGTTGTAGGTACCTGTCTGTGAGGGAAAGACGATGGAGTAGGCAGTTTTTGTGATGTGCTGTGTGAAGCCACCAAGTGTTAGATTAATGTAGGTACGTCAGTATTGTTGAACTTGGAAGCAGAAATCTTCATGCAAGCAAGGAAAAGATGTTAAATAATTATGATTTTTGTTTTTACCAGCGCGTTAGTATAGATGAGATGGCTTATAATTTGTAATTGTTGAGAAACCCCAGAATGTACATAAACCGTCTTCATAAAAAGGTTAGTTGGATAGTTCACTTTGTAATATTTTTAAGATTTGTTAAGAGAGCTATATTTAATTTGACGATTTGGATTTATGTTGGATTAATGAAGTTAGATAATACTTGCTGTCTAAATCTCATTGTTTGTAAATCAATTGTGAGTAATGTAACTTCAATTGTCAGATGTTTTTGAAAAGATGAACTTAACTTGCAATATAATTTTCCTAAAAGAAGCTCAGTGTTAATAATTCACCATAATTAGTACCGCCTCCCTGTCCAGGTCATATACACTCCTGGAAATTGAAATAAGAACACTGCGAATTCATTGTCCCAAGAAGGGGAAACTTTATTGACACATTCCTGGGGTCAGATACATCACATGATCACACTGACAGAACCACAGGCACATAGACACAGGCAACAGAGCATGCACAATGTCGGCAATTGTACAGTGTATATCCACCTTTCGCAGCAATGCAGGCTGCTATTCTCCCATGGAGACGATCGTAGAGATGCTGGATGTAGTCCTGTGGAACGGCTTGCCATGCCATTTCCACCTGGCGCCTCAGTTGGACCAGCGTTCGTGCTGGACGTGCAGACCGCGTGAGACGACGCTTCATCCAGTCCCAAACATGCTCAATGGGGGACAGATCCGGAGATCTTGCTGGTTAGGGTAGTTGACTTACACCTTCTAGAGCACGTTGGGTGGCACGGGATACATGCGGACGTGCATTGTCCTGTTGGAACAGCAAGTTCCCTTGCCGGTCTAGGAATGGTAGAACGATGGGTTCGATGACGGTTTGGATGTACCGTGCACTATTCAGTGTCCCCTCGACGATCACCAGTGGTGTACGGCCAGTGTAGGAGATCGCTCCCCACACCATGATGCTGGGTGTTGGCCCTGTGTGCCTCGGTCGTATGCAGTCCTGATTGTGGCGCTCACCTGCACGGCGCCAAACACGCATACGACCATCATTGGCACCAAGGCAGAAGCGACTCTCATCGCTGAAGACGACACGTCTCCATTCGTCCCTCCATTCACGCCTGTCGCGACACCACTGGAGGCGGGCTGCACGATGTTGGGGCGTGAGCGGAAGACGGCCTAACGGTGTGCGGGACCGTAGCCCAGCTTCATGGAGACGGTTGCGAATGGTCCTCGCCGATACCCCAGGAGCAACAGTGTCCCTAATTTGGTGGGAAGTGGCGGTGCGGTCCCCTACGGCACTGCGTAGGATCCTACGGTCTTGGCGTGCATCCGTGCGTCGCTGCGGTCCGGTCCCAGGTCGACGGGCACGTGCACCTTCCGCCGACCACTGGCGACAACATCGATGTACTGTGGAGACCTCACGCCCCACGTGTTGAGCAATTCGGCGGTACGTCCACCCGGCCTCCCGCATGCCCACTATACGCCCTCGCTCAAAGTCCGTCAACTGCACATACGGTTCACGTCCACGCTGTCGCGGCATGCTACCAGTGTTAAAGACTGCGATGGAGCTCCGTATGCCACGGCAAACTGGCTGACACTGACGGCGGCGGTGCACAAATGCTGCGCAGCTAGCGCCATTCGACGGCCAACACCGCGGTTCCTGGTGTGTCCGCTGTGCCGTGCGTGTGATCATTGCTTGTACAGCCCTCTCGCAGTGTCCGGAGCAAGTATGGTGGGTCTGACACACCGGTGTCAATGTGTTCTTTTTTCCATTTCCAGGAGTGTATTTTTTAAAGAAGTCGGATTTTCTTAAATGTTCTCGTTTATGAGCCAAAAGAATTTCATGTGCATTTCAAAGTATTATGGCCATAATCGCACAGCGCTGAGCCAGTAGCTAGCATATTTATATTTTTGTTAGAGATCAGAATATATCGTGTTCCACCGTTGCTGCTCTAGAGGTAAGACAATTTAATTTATTTGTAATGTGCACAGGAACCGAAACTATCAGTTTTGAACAGGACCAGATGATTCAGTGACTAAGGGGCTGAATGTATTTTGCAGTGACTTCATTTCTGTATTCGTGTTGGGAGTTGCATTGCCCAATAAGTTCGTATAAAGTTTTGCTAACAATAACACAGATTAAGCACATCACTTGCAGTTACAACATGCCACACGACAAGTCGAGATCAGTACTCGTTCCACAGATCACTCATTCAACGTAATAGTGAAGTTTATTATTTCATTTTTTTAAAGAACGTTACAATATCAGTGCACACTCCACTGCAGAGTGAAAATTTCATTCCGGGAACGTCCCCCAGGCTGTGGCAAAGCCATCTCCGCAATATCCCTTCTTCCAGGAGTACTAGTTCAGCCAAGTTCGCAGGATAGCCTCTGTGAAGTTTGGAAGGTAGGAGACGAGGTACTGGCGGATATCGAGCTGTGAGGACGGGTCCTGAGTCGTGCTTGGTAGCTCAGTTGATTGCCGGCACGGCAGCTCAGCGTGTTCGATCAGGAGGATAACTGCCCTCTGCAATAAAAAAACTGAGTTAATGGTTCGACGATGAATTATAACAAGCGTCATGGGACGTCCGCCCCGAAGAAACAGAACAAAAAATAACGAACAAAATGAGATCAACACAAATAAGTTGGTAGAGCACTTGCCTGCGAGAGGCAAAGGTCCCGAGTTCGAGTCTCAGTCTAGCACACAGTTTTAATCTGCCAGGAAGCCTCAATAGTTTGCGTTATTTATTTACTTGCTTAAGCATAATGCCCAAGAGATTGCAATTTGGGAAACTTTAGACTTTGGAAATTACCTGTCAGAAAATTCACTCTCAAATAATTTAAGAATTTAATAACAACAACTTTAACAACTTCGATAGCATCGTAAGTTACAAAGTATAAAATCTAAGAGTGCATACGTAAATAACAGTGTTTTCACTAAGCTCTACGACTGAGCAGTGGTCTGCAAAATGTGGTTACTCGAGTCTGAAACTGTTGGGTATGCTGTTTCTTTCAATACTTTCCGCCTACGTTTGGGAAGTCACCTTGCTTGGACTCACGAACTGTGTCGGATTTGTTGCTGGAAGCACACTTTGTGAGCTTATGAATGTGGATGGTCTCTGCAGCTAGTCAAGTGGCAAGCCCTCACTCAAGTATCTGAAAAGTAACCTGTGGTAACCGTAGTTTGCGAATTCCAGAATCTTTCTAAGATTCTTAGTTTCCATGCTAGTTTATTCTCCTAAGGAATTTGTAAATTGATATGTGTAATAGTTAAACGCCTTTACTAAATGTTTTTTTTTTCCTTGATATGGGTGAGGGCGGGGGGGGGGGGGGGGGAGGGGGAAGGAGTAATGATCGCCATGACACACCTCAATCCACTGTCGCAAGATGACCACCGAGTCTGTCTTATCTCGGAGTGGGTGATAGGATTCCTTCTGGAATACTATCTTTCAAATTCTAAAGGTGGCTGGGGTAAAATACAGGGAGCGAAAGGCTATTTACAATTTGTACAGAAACCAGATGGCAGTTCTAAGAGTCGAGGAGTATGAAAGGCAAGCAGTGGTTGGGAAGCGAGTGAGACAGGGTTGTAGCCTATCCCCGATGTTAGTCAATCGGTATATTAAGCAAGCAATAAAGGAAACAAAAGAAAAGTTCGGAGTGGGTATTAAAATCCCTGGAGAAGAAATAAAAACTTTGAGGTTCACCGATGACATTGTAATTCTGTCGGAGACAGCAAAGGACTTGGAAGAGCAGTTGAACGGAATGGACAGTGTCTTGAAGGGAGGGTATAAGATGAACATAAACAAAAGCAAAACGAGGATAATGGAATGTAGTCGAATGAAATCGGTTGATGCGGAGGGAATTAGATTAGGAAATGAGACACTTAAAGTAGTAAAGGAGTTTTGCTATTTGGGGAGCAAAGTAACTGATGATGGTCGAAGTAGAGAGGATATAAAACGTAGACTGGCAATGGCAAGGAAATCGTTTCTGAAGAAGAGAAATTTGTTAACATCGAGTATAGATTTAAGTGTCAGGAAGTCGTTTCTGAAAGTATTTGTATGGAGTGTAGCCATATACGGAAGTGAAACATGAACGATAAGTAGTTTAGACAAGAAGAGAATAGAAGCTTTCGAAATGTGGTGCTACAGAAGAATGCTGAATATTAGATGGGTAGATCACATAACTAATGAGGAGATATTGAATAGAATTGGGGAGAAGAGGAGTTTGTGGCACAACTTGTCTAGAAGAAGCGATCGGTTGGTAGGACATGTTCTGAGGCATCAAGGGATTACCAATTTAGTACTGGAGAGCAGCGAGGAGGGTTAAAATCGTAGAGGAAGACCAAGCGATGAATACACTAAGCAGATTCAGAAGGATGTAGGTTGCAGTAGGTACTGGGAGATGAAGAAGCTTGCACAGGATAGAGTAGCAAGGAGAGCTGCATCAAACCAGTCTCAGGACTGAAGACCACAACAACAACAACATAGGTATATTTTGGACAGCGGTGGCTCTTGGCAGAGAGATAATATAGCTATAATTTTTTTTGGTTTCTTAGTTTAATTTCTTTTGTTGCTGAGAAAATGATTTCAAAAACTTGAAAAATATATCACATTCAGCCAGCAGAACAAACAGCAAAAACACAGAATAATGCAAGAAACCTAAGATTCAAGAGTAATGTGACGTGGTGTTAACTGCTGGATTTGTTATGGTAAATGGCTATTAATGGGTGAATGGTTATCTGGAAAGTGACTTGCAAACAGAAACTGGGGGAAGTTGGTCAATGTGGAACCCTGCAGTCTACTGTAAGTTTCATGTGCCACAAAATTTTGCTGGATCGCCGCCCAGTTTAATTAAAATTGGAAAAATTTAATATAAGAACTGAATTAATCACTGAACTAGTAAGAAAGATCCAAGTGAATACATGGAACGAGCATGTGGAAACAATTTAAGTACAAACATTAAATCAAGCAATTCAGAGCAACCAGGAACATTAATAACAAGATCCAAGTGAATGTAGGGACTTAGCATATGGGAACAATTTAAGTACAATCTTTAAATCAAATAATGTAGAGCAAGCTGGAGCTTAAGCCTCAACAAAAAATAAGATAAACAGACAAAAGTCTACAAATACAAGGCCTGCCTTTTGCGCTTCAGAAACGCCGGGTGGGATGTATTAAAAATAATCTTACAAAAAGGGACAGGTATGTCTGAGAAACAGTCATCACAATTTAACATAGTTTATAAAAATAAAACATAATATTACAAATTCACAAAGTAGTTCTAAACTATGATCTGTCATTGCCTTTTATATAATTATTTAACTCACCTTCTTCTTCTTCTTCTTCTTATTATTATTATTATTATTATTATTATTATTATTATTATTATTATTATTATTATTGTTGTTATTATTATTATTATCATTTTTCTTTCCTGTCTCAGACGTTATGTCTGGTTAAAAATGGAAAGTGATGCAGACCTTGATCAATCGTGACTTCCTTTTAACTGTACGGTATATGTTACATTGAATTTAGGAACTTTTGGGTAATTGGACATGTATCAATAATTACGGATTTCTGTAGTTGTATATATATGTTTGGATGTAGCTGTATTGCGTTGGTGTACTGGTGGATATCCTGTGGTATGACTCCTATAGTTGATAGTATAATTGGTGTGATGTCAACTTTATCCTGATGCCACATCTCTTTGACTTCCTCAGCTAGTTGGATGTATTTTTCAATCTTTTTCTCCCGTTTTCTTCTGTATATTTTTTGTATTGGGTATGGATATTTCGATTAGTTGTGTTAATTTCTTCTTTTTATTGGTGAGTATGATGTCAGGTTTGTTATGTGGTGTTGTTTTATCTGTTATAATGGTTCCGTTCCAGTATAATTTGTATTCATCATCCTCCAGTACATTTTGTGGTGGATACTTGTATGTGGGAACATGTTGTTTTATTAGTTTATGTTGTGTGGCAAGTTGTTGATGTATTATTTTTGCGACATTGTCATGTCTTCTGGGGTATTCTGTATTTGCTAGTATTGTACATATGATCTACTGTTTCTATTTGTTGTTTACAGAGTCTACATTTATCTGTTGTGGTATTGGGATCTTAAATAATATGCTATCTGTAATATCTGGTGTTTATTGTTTGATCCTGTATTGCAATCATGAATCCTTCCATCTCACTGTATACATTGCCTTTTCTTAGCCATGTGTTGGCTGTGTCTTGATCGATGAGTGGCTGTGTTAGATGATACGGGTGCTTGCCATGTAGTGTTTTCTTTTTCCAATTTACATTCTTCGTATCTGTTGATGTTATGTGATCTAAAGGGTTGTAGAAGTGGTTATGAAATTGCAGTGGTGTAGCCGATGTATTTATATGAGTGATTGCCTTATGTATTTTGCTAGTTTCTGCTCGTTCTATAAAGAATTTTCTTAAATTGTCAACCTGTCCATAATGTAGGTTTTTTATGTCCATAAATCCCCTTCCTCCTTCCTTTCTGCTTAATGTGAATCTTTCTGTTGCTGAATGTTTGTGATGTATTCTATATTTGTGGCATTGTGATCGTGCAAGTGTATTGAGTGCTTCTAGGTCTGTGTTACTCCATTTCACTACTCCAAATGAGTGGGTCAATATTGGTATGGCATAAGTATTTATAGCTTTTGTCTTGTTTCTTGCTGTCAATTCTGCTTTCAGTATTTTTGTTAGTCTTTGTCTATATTTTTCTTTTAATTCTTCTTTAATATTTGTATTATCTGTTCCTATTTTTTGTCTGTATCCTAGATATTTATAGGCATCTCTTTTTCCATCGCTTCTATGCAGTCGCTGTTGTTATCCAATATGTAATTTTCTTGTTTAGTGTGTTTTCCCTTGACTATGCTATTTTTCTTACATTTGTCTGTTCCAAAACCCATATTTATATCATTGCTGAATAACTTTGCTATCTTTAGTAATTGGTTGAGTTGTTGATTTGTTGCTGCCGGTAGTTTTAGATCATCCATGTATAGCAAATGTGTGATTTTGTGGTGGTATGTTCCAGTAATATTGTATCCATAATTTGTATTATTTAGCATGTTGGATAGTGGGTTCAGAGCAAGGCAGAACCAGAAAGGACTTAATGAGTCTCCTTGGTATATTCCATGCTTAATCTGTATTGGGTGTGATGTGATATTATTTCAATTTGTTTGGATATTAAGTGTGGTTTTCCAATTTCTCATTACTATGTTTAGGAACTGTATCAATTTAGGATCTACTTTGTATATTTCCAATATGTGTAGTAACCATGAGTGGGGTTCACTATCAAAAGCTTTTCGGTAATCAATGTATGTGTAGTGTAGCGACCTCTGTTTACTTTTAGCTTGGTATGTCACCTCTGCATCTATTATCATTTGCTCTTTACATCCTCGTGCTCCTTTGCAGTAGCCTTTTTGTTCTTCATTTATAATTTTGTTCTGTGTTGTATGTGTCATGAATTTCTGTGTAATGACTGAAGTTAATATTTTGTATATTGTTGGTGGGCATGTTATGGGGCGATATTTATCTGGGTTTGCTGTGTCTGCTTGATCTTTAGGTTTCAGATAAGTTATTCCATGTGTGAGTGTATCAGGGAATGTGTATGGGTCTGCAATGTAACTGTTAAATAATTTAGTTAGACGTGAATGTGTTGAGGTGAACTTCTTTAGCCAGAAATTTTCTATTTTATCTTTTCCAGGGGCTTTCCAATTGTGAGTAGAATTAATTGCTCGGGTGACTTCATGTTGCAAAATTATCACTTCAGGCATTTGTGGTATCATCTTGTATGTGTCTGTTTCTGCTTGTATCCACCGTGCATGCCTGTTATGTTGTACCGGGTTTGACCATATGTTGCTCCAGAAGTGTTCCATGTCTGTTATGTTTGGTGGGTTGTCTATTGTCTGATAAAATTTCTTTTGGTTTGTGTTGAATGTTTGGTTTTGTTTCCTTCTATTTTCACTTTTTGTGTATCTTCTAAGTCGTTTGGCCAATGCTTGTAATTTCTGCTTCTTTTCATCTCATTGCTCTATCGCTTCTTGTTGTGAGATTTTTACCTCACCTTTTTCGCTTTTTGTCTGATATTTCATTTCTTGTAAATTGTGTTAGCTGTCTGATGTCTTTTCTCAGTTTTTCTATTCTGATCTGTAGCCTGTGTTGCCATGCTGGTTTTGTGGGTTTCTTCTGTGTGTTGGTTGGTTCTGATCTCTGCCTAGTGTGTATATTTAGTGTAGTGAGTGCTCCTATATAAACCAGTAGTTGTAACTCTTCCATAGTTGTGTTTTCATTTATTTTGTTGTCTATGATTGTGTTGATAGTTTTTATTGTTGTTTCGACTTCTGGGTTATTTGGCAGTTTATGCAAGAATGGTCTAATGTCTGTATTTGTGTCTTTGTATTCTATATATGTCAGCTGAAATTTTTCTTCTATATCTAACATGTGTCACTTTGTGTTCTATTTGTGCTTGTTCTGGTGGCCGTCTTAAGATTTCGTTTTCCTCTGATTGTTTAATTGATGCGTGGTGTTCTTTGTTCGTTTGCTCTGTGATGTTTGAGTCCATTACTGTGTTTTCTTCCTCTTCTTCTTCTGATTGCACATTATTTTGTCCCAGTATCTGTCGTACTTGTTGTTTGATGTTTTCTAATTCTGACTGGGGTATCCTGTTATTTTTGGTTGTTACATGGATCTGATCAGCTAGACGCTGTTCTGTTAAAAATTTTAATTCTGGGTATCTGGTAATAAATGTTGTGTATACTTGTGATCTGTAACCAGTTGTGTTGGTTCCTCAGTTTGTTGCTTGGTAATAACAGAACATGAGATGTCGGTTAACTTCATCTGACCATCTCATCCACTGTCTTTGTTTTCCTTCTAGAGTGGTTGCAGGAAGCACATCCTGCAAAACACCTCTATTTGGATTTAAATCATTTTCCGTGTGGCTAGCAGTGTCGTTACCATTGTGGACGGGCATAGGGTTCAAGCGTCGTCCCCGACCATGACAGTGTTTGTCCGAGGCTTCATTAGTTCTGTCCTGAACCAACTAATCACATTAAAAGGGGGGTTAGCCCTATTAGTGGTTTGTTCTTTTCGTCGCCTTTTACGACTGGCAGAACATACCGGAGGCCTATTCTTTTCCCGGGCCTCCACGGGGTTTATTATCATTATCATTATTATTATTATTAAACAGAGTGCTGAGGTACATTTCGGTGATAGGTGCGCATGGAAACAGTTCACATAAACATACACGGTACACACACAAGAATAGAGGTAAAAAGAATTTTGCCTGTCACAATAAGGCAAAGGCTAAGACGTTCATCCCTATCGCTATAGTTATTGCGAATAAAAATACTATGAACACTTTCCGAAAAAGAAATTTATCTGTTTCACCTTGAACGTGAAACTACGGCACGCTGGCGTGAAACACACGCAAATGCCGTGAATATTCATGAACAAAGCAAAATTACTAAGAATCGTGAGAATTTCAAGAACACAGATGTAAATTGTATAGTCATAGGTGCCAATAAAATATCACGTGGAATTAAGAATAAATCTTGCTTAAGATGGTACTGAAATTACACGCGGTGAAGTCACCACCGCGTGGTATGAAAAAGGCTACACAATCTTAAAACTGAAACGAAATGAAAAGTAGAAGAAATAAAACACATACACACCAGAAAAAAACTACACGTACATTCCAGTTCAAAGAGAAGTCAGACAACTGAATTTTAAACCTGTGATGGAGTAACGAACTTCCTGCACCATGTATTCTGTTAACACAAAGCGAAGACCGGAAGAACTTACTACATGCAGAAAAATATACTCTTTACTGTACTCTGGAAAATGTAAAAATTCGACTAACGAATTCGACCACCAACTAGCAGATCAAAGTGTACATCGGTTAGAAGAACTACACACTATCACACATTAACACTGACCAGCGCCAAGTCGCTCTTTAGACTATCATCTTCACTCAGGAGAGGTTCAGTCGCGAGTGACGAGAGCACGCTCCCCCTGTAACGAACTTCCTCCCAGGTAGTCAGAAGAGACCAGAGACGTCCTTTCCGCCACCAACTACACTGCTGTCGAATATCTACCGAAAGGCTACAAACCTCTTTGCCTTGACTGAGAAAGCTACGTTGACTACACTGTTGCTACCACAACAGACAGACAGCTGCTGCACTGCTACAACGATATAAAAGACAAATTCAACATAAACACTCACACACCTCATTTGCCTAGGGGACAAAGAGCGAACACAAAATGTAGGGAATGTACATACGATTAGATGCTTATTGGAACAACTAATGCTTTAATGTCATTGTGTACCACTGAATGGGGATAAACACGAAGTACAAAACTAAATTACAAATAACTGAGCGTTGCAGTACAGAAAATGGCTCTGAGCACTATGGGACTTAACATCTATGGTCATTAGTCCCCTAGAACTTAGAACTACTTAAACCTAACTAACCTAAGGACATCGCACAACACCCAGTCATCACGAGGCAGAGAAAATCCCCCACCCCGCCGGGAATCGAACCCGGGAACCTGGGCGTGGGAAGCGAGAACGCTACCGCGTGGCAGGACGAAAAACAAGTTAAATAGAATGAAACGATTCACCGGTGAGTTCAACTCACGCAAGTATTACGAAGATGCTTGTGGACCAAATGGGAATCGTGGAGGGAAGGCGACGTTCTTTTCGAGGAGCACTATAGAGAAAATTTAGAGAACCGACATTTGAGGCTGACTACAGAACGATTTTACTACCGCCAACGTGCCAAGGTACACAAAGATATGATGAGAGACATTAGGGCTCATACGTAGACATATGGGCAGTTGTTTCCCCCCGCTCCGTTTGCGAGTGAAAGAGGAAAGGAAATTAATACTTGTGGTACAGTGTTCCCGCCACCGTGCACCGTACGGTGGCTTGTGGAGATGTATGTAGATGTAGACGCAGTTGCGGGATCACCTCAGCATCGTGTCGTTATGCTGTTCTTCCTTTGAATTCAATGAAGCCACACAAGATGTGCTTATCGTCCAATTCACCTGTTTACGCTATTGTGGATCACTGCTAACGTACAATTAACAATGCTGGCAAAAAAGCCCACAACGGGACCGAGCACTACTGAATGCAAGCTTGAGGGCGAATAGTTCAGTGGAAAATGGTTCAAATGGCTCTGAGCAATGTGGGACTTAACTTCTGAGGTCATCAGTCCCCTAAAACTTAGAACTACTTAACCCTAAGTAACCTAAGGACATCACACACATCCATGCCCGAGGCAGGATTCGAACCTGCGGCTGTAGCAGTCGCGAGGTTCCAGACTGAAGCGCGTAGAAGCGCTCGGCCGCACCGGCCGGCAGTTAAGTGGACATTACTGGTATAATCAGCGAGTACCACGAGTCACTGGAAGAAGTTTGTTTACAAACAAGTCATCCAGTGCATAGGGTCTACAGTTCCACAGTCGTGCAGATACTTTCATTGCAGTACAGACATAAAGATAAAGTAACGTAAGAAATCAAGGTAAAGGGTTTTACTGTGCAACAAGCCATCTGAGATCACAGGTTCCTCATATGAGTACAGTACAGTACAGTACAGTACAGTACAGAGGGAGTACAGTACCCAATTACTCGGAAAATGTCCCTGTAAAGCTTCTGAAATTTTATTGGTGAAGGTAGGGTTCATCCTGAACGACCTTTAGGATGAATTTTGTAACGCTATGAGGCTGTTCTCAGACAATACAGTCGTAATCAAGGAGAGATTGTAGATTTTAGGAAATTGTTACGAAACGAAGATCAAGATAATACGAACGATCAGCGTCCGGCATAAAGATTCACAGCTGACTAAACACAAATGTAATACATTTCGCGTAAATAGACGAGCAGACCAGGTCTCTTTTGACCACAGTATCGATGATCATTAAGTCGCAACCTTCAAATACCTATCAGTATGTGTCAGACTTAGATTACAGAAATAATTCTGACGAACTGCAATTCAGGCGTAAAACAGCCCTCTTACAAAATCTTTGTTCGACCGATTCTTTATGTTTTGCGTCCGTGTGGGACGCTTATGATATTGGATCAACAGTCAGCGTGAATGTGTCACCAAACTGCTTAGTTAACTGCAGTGGGAGGCATTACAGGGAAGGCGCTGTCCATCGCAGCGAGTCTCACAAAATTCAAAGAGCCCAAGTTCCAAAGGGAATGAAGATACGTATCTCGCGTAGTGACCACTTCTCCAAAATTAAAGAAATTTTCTCTCATGCAGGAGCATGCTGACGGTTTTTGTTCCCATGTACCATCCGCGAATGGTTCAGGAAGGAGGGAAAACGAGGCTGGTACATTAATTGCCCTCTAGTACCCACTACATAGTGGCTTGCGGAGTACAAATGTACATATAGAATGAATTAATCAACAACAGCCATTTTGTAGCCACCGCTGTATCCCTCAAGATTCTTCCAGCTAGAGTTGCACGACCACACTAACAGCAAAAGCTATCATGACTGCACAATTGCCACAGACCAGACACACAATGTAAACCAGAGTAATCCGTAGATTCACAAGAATTCTAGAACACCGGGAGCACTTCACTTAGAATTTATACGCAGTAAAATTATATTAATGAAATATAGTTGATGTTCCTGAAAGCAATGAATGAAAATTTACAGCAGTGCTGAGATTCGAACCCTGGTCTCCTGCTTAGTAGGCAGATGTGATAGATGTTACACCACCATCGCATTGTGGATACCAGAGATGCACTGTATGGTTGAAGGAGACCTGCTGGGGTAATCTATCCATGTGGTAGCTGCAGCGCCACTGAGGCAGAATGGCTAGTGGGTCTGCCTGGTAAGTAGGAGACCTGGATTCGAATCCTTGCTCTGGTACAAATTATAATTCCTTGCTTTGGCCCCCATCATTAGCATAGATAAAGTAAAATTAAAAATGAAGCCCATTCACAGGTACTGCTCCCGTAAATTATACGCTAGAATAGTTAGGGCTAGACCATACCCAGTTATTGTATACCACAACGACAGATAATAAGAAGTGTTTACAGTTGGAACTAATCCTCACAAGGGAATGGTCGGATCCGGTATGTTGAAACGTACCCTGAAACGTTTCGCACAGAAAAAATATAGCGAAAGAAATGCACTATCAAAATTTTAGGTGCTAAGATGTACTGCAAGTGTTTTTAAAAAATGTTTAAGTTACTCATTTTTGCCCCTGCACGATGAGACATTTATAACAGTGGTTTCTACAGCCCTTCCTGCCTAGCGGCAAATAACAGACGCAGCTGCGACAAAGAAAACGTAGTGCTGAGTAGCATGAAGTGCGAAGTGCACACAGGCGACCATACCAGAAATGTCTCAAACCTTTAATATTTTTAATAACTTTCAGTTCATATAGACGTCTAAACTGCTGTAGATGTAATTGTTACACAACTGACTAGCAGTGGAAAGAAAATCAAGGCAGTGTATGACATTACATTACAGACGACTTACATCAAATGGGACATTAATATGTTGACATGAAACTTTTTATAACAATTCCTATAGCACAGTTCTAAATTTTTCAAAAATGTCTATTTTACTAACAATGAAACAGTTCCTTGTTTAGTCACGAAAATGTAAAGAGTCTATTGGATGACGAAAACAAACATTTTCCTTATACTAGGCACTCCCGATAACAGAAAAGTTAATGCATTCAGTTACTTCACAGTAATTACTAGTTTTGTTTAAACAGAACTAGAATGGAGTAAGAAATGGTCGTGGCCGTTGTTCAGCATATTCTGCTGCGTACTAGGCATACTTGATTAAGTTAGTAAAATTTGGTGATGCAGACTGACGAGGCAGAAATGACTGAAGTTTAACATTACTGTTCCGCTGATCAACCTGAAATAACAAAGAGCTAACGGGAATAATATAGCCATACAATTTTCTGAAAAATACTTTAGACTGCTGAAATCTTTTTATAGAGAAGTTGAATTACGCTATTGGTTCTGGGTGACATCCAAACGATATTAACAATCTTTTCGTTGTCCTACTAAAAGCAGAGGTGTCAGTATGTTCAGGCCAAGAAGCCCACAAAAGCAATGAACTATTTTCTGCAAATGGTAAGAAGACGTTTTGGATGTAACATTGAAAATCATACCCTCCCATTTTTCCAGATTTTGTTACATGACTTACAAGTTTTTTTGCTTGTAAACAGTCCTTTTTAAAATTTTTGATCCTAATTTGCCTTTACGTTGCTGAAGACAGATGTAAAGCTGAGGAAACAGTAATCCACTGATACTTATCACTGGTATTGTTGTATATGAATGTATTACAGCATTCATCCACTGCACTTTCGGTCAGAATGATAAAGGACGGTTTGAGTGAAACTTGACTGAGTGGCTTTATGTGCGGCATTATAGTGGATAACAAGAAGCTTCGTCTTCATGTCGGCTACAAAATTCTCTATAGAATTACCTATTAATGACATCTCTACATATCTTCTTGAGGCAAATTTCGTAATTTTGTGACTTCCTTTACTGTATAACTTCCTGAAACTACACTCATGCTCATAAATTAAGGATAATGCTGATACATAGTGAGACCACGCTCTGGTGGGCGGTTTGTGGGTTTAAATCACCTCGGGGTATGACCCTGCGGTGCATTTGACCTGTGGTCGTCTCACGGTGGCGCTGGCAGCAGTCCACATACGCAGAGGTGTTTGGTGCATGTCAGAGTACTGTGTAGCGAGTAAGTGTCCAAACGTTTCTAGATGTGCTAATGGTGACTGTGTGTTGAAAATGGCTCAAAGAACACATATGAGGGGTAGAATACTAGGGCGACTGGAGGTTGGTCAAACACAAAAGGTCGTAGCACGGGCCCTCCGTGTGCCACAAAGTGTGATTTCAAGATTATGGCAACGGTTCCAGCAGACAGGAAACATGTCCAGGCGCTACAGTACGGGACGTCCACAGTGTACAACACCACAAGAAGACCGATATCTCACCATCGGTGCCAGCAGACGGCCACGGAGTACTGCAGGTAGCCTTGCTCGGGACCTTACCGCAGCCACTGGAACAGTTGTCTCCAGACACACAGTCTACAAACGACTGAACAGAAATGGTTTATTCACCCTAAGACCTGCAAGGTGCATTCCACTGACCCCTGGTCACAGGAGATCCCGTGAAGCCTGGTGTCAAGAACACAGTACATGGTCATTGGAACAGTGGTCCCAGGTTATGTTCACGGACGAGTCCAGGTATAGTCTGAACAGTGCTTCTCGCCGGGTTTTCATTTGGCGTGAAGCAGGAACCAGATACCAACCCCTTAATGTCCTTGAAAGGGACATGTATGGAGATCGTGGTTTGATCGTGTGGGGTGGGATTATGACTGGTGCACGTACACCCCTGCATGTCTTTGACAGAGTAACTGTAACAGGTAAGGTGTGTCGGGACGTCATTTTGCACCAGTATGTCCGCCGTTTCAGGGGTGCAGTGGGTCCCACCTTGCTCTAGATGGATGATAACGCACAGCTGCACCGAGCTGCCATCGTGGAGGAGTACCTTGAAATATGTCAGGCGAATGTAGTGGCCTACCTGTTCTCCAGACCTAAGCCCCATCGAGCACGTCTGGGATGCTCTCGATCGACGTATCGCTACACGTCTTCAAACCTCTAGGACACTTCAGGAACTCCGACAGGCACTGGTGGAGGCTATACCCCAGCAGCTGCTAGATCACCTGATCCAGAGTATGCCAACCTGTTGTGCGGCCTTTGTACGTGTGGTTCAAATGGCTCGGAGCACTATGGGACTTAACTTCTGTGGTCATCAGTCCCCTAGAACTTAGAACTACTTAAACCTAACTAACCTAAGGACATCACACACATCCATGCCCGAAGCAGTATTCGAACCTGCGACCGTAGCGGTCACGCGGTTCCAGACTGAAGCGCCTTTAACCGCACGGCCACACCGGCCGGCTGTGTACTTGTGCTTGGTGATCATATCCCATATTGATGTCGGGGTACATGAGCAGGAAACAGTGGCGTTTTGTAGCACATGTGTTTCGGGACGGTTTTCTCAACTTATCACCAATACCGTGGACTCACAGATCTGTGTTGTGTGTGTTCCCTATGTGTCTATTCTATTAGCGCCAGTTTTGTGTAGTGCCAGGTTATGTGGCACCACATTGTGCAGTTATCCTTAATTTATGAGCATGAGTGTATACAAGCAGATCGAAGAAGCCTGGAAATCAGTAATGTTCATCTCACTTGCAATTCAGAGCTCCCAGTCTCATAGTTCTCCTTTGGTAGTGGTGTGTTGACTCTCACGAGTGGTTCAAAGTCCTTCGAATAGTTTTTATTCCTATGACAAATAAAAGTTTCTTCCATTTATACAACTCATGTTCATATTTTAAGAAACGAAACTAGCTTTGCACACTGCTTATGTACAAGACTTTTCTACCTCCTCTGTTTAACGAAAATATTTATAGTCTTTTGTTTGTCACTGAAAGCTATTACTGTACGTATTTCTTTTGGCTTCGAAAGTACTCTGTTTTTGTTCTGGACTTTAATTAGCACAACAATCATTGTTGTTAACACTTAGTGATACCGCAAAGCCGAATGCTATTAGTGTAGGTTAATTCTTACAAAGAAGAAAGCAGCTGGTTGCAGTTTCTTCTTTGTAAGAATTAACCTACATTAATTGTACACAGCCACGGTACACCATGTCGGTTTTAGACAAAATAGCAGCCGAATGCTATTATTATAGATATTAAATGAGTTACAAATTCGAGGAATTGGTAACTGAACTATTGTGTCAGAGAAACTTTCGGCTGCAAATGAAATTCGTTTTACGAATTACGATAGCGTTGTACTGTGTTATCTGTTTATTGGTGTGCCATGAACTAAGAATACGTGCCTGCTGTGTTGTGACTGGGCTGTGTGCTACAGCTACAGCAACGGTATACATTTCTCCAGCCACCTGAAGAGCTACGAATTTGACAAATTTCAACGTTTTTAAAAAAATCCTTGCAGTGCGACTTAGCAGCTGAAATTTTGGCATTTTTTCTTCAGTGTATTCTTCCTGTATAAAAAGTTTCAGGGCAGGCTTCGATATATCAGATTGGACAGTTCCCTTCTCACAGTCTACTGAGTCCGCAGGTATTACATACTGTTGTTACATGACCATTTTTTCGGAACCAGTTCAGTAAGATATTTCAAACCATAATAATTAAAGACAGATCAGAGTATTTATCGGAACCAACGAAGACGATACGTACCTGTTCAGCGACAGACAGTTGCTGACCAATGTAACATTAGTCTTCATTTACTCTTTTAATCGGCCGAGTATTACTTATATAAATGAGAGGACATTGAAAGTAGATTTGGGATGGTACAGCAGCACCCAGCCTGCCAGGGGATTTCAGTAGACCACCACCCTCAGAGCTGTTTCACGAAAGGACGTGCCGGCAGAGGTCCAGGAAAATGGCTTGCAGGCTACTGGACAGCCTTTTATAACGCCGATCCGGGGGTCTGGAATACCGTAGACAAACACAGATAGAACCTCCCATGGCACAAGCCTCTCAACCATGGCTGCTTTAGAACCCCAGAGTGGATGGAGGAGGAATGCTTTTCAGGGCAAGGTACTATCGTGGACGAAAGTCGAAAATTGAGGTTTTCTCCGGAGAGCACCAGACGCCATGGATAAACATCTCGAAAACGGAATGGGGACCCGCAGTTTTGGGTCTTTGAAAGTGTGAGACACTGCTAGACGTTGATTTCACAATACCCAAACGTTTATGCAGTATAAGAATTGCAGGGATTGACACCATAAGTAAGCTAGAGGTCAGACAGAGAAGCTAGACTGTGCTGATGGGGACCCGCCTCACTGGTCACAGGCGGAGATCGAGAGAGTGAGACGTTATTTTTTGTGTCAAGTGATAGAACACATGTTACTGATTAACCGACTAGAGGATAGTCCAGGGAAGGGGACAATAATGTTCTAACTAGCAAATTTACTAGTTGTCGCTTGCAAGATCCGAGGCTCAGCCAGGCCTGAATACAGTAAGAGGTGCCAACTGCGGCAATGTGAGGTTTCTCTTTAATAAACAATCGACCAGAAATTACTTGATCTTTGAGAGACCTGATCTTTGAGAGATTTGGTCTTCGACAGACATGATCTGCAGAAGCCTTCATCATCAGATATCACATCCATCAGCACGCCACAACACCAGAGCTGATATAACAAGTGACTTAGAGAAATTTCCGTCTGATTTGCACTTTACCATAGATGAGGGTCGTTGGTGCTGCCAATGACTGATTATGCAGCCACTTCAGCCTCCACCTACAATTTACTAAGGAGGTGAAGCCACACCTGCGAGATGATGTATAGGGACATTTAAGTTATTTTATTGTATTTTGATTACTTCGGGCTTCACTTTGAAGACTTGTATTTAAATTCAATGAGCAGCCCGCTTTCTACTCCAACCACAGGTGCAACTTATTCTCCTCTGTAGTATTACCTGTTTTTCAGTTAACATCACAAAATCACATTCCAACTCTGCAGTTGCAATTATTTCACTTGCACAATTATTAGAATCTTTCCCCCTGACCCCCTTGCAGATATGCCATGGTTTTATTATAATAATATTGCCATTGTTTTTCAATTGTTTTACGAATAACTTTATCGGAATTAACTGAATTAATTGTGATTTTTGTTTCATTTAGTAGTAATTAGATTCCTAATTCATTATTTTGGAGGGTGATTAATCAACGTGTGTCAGATACAGGATCCATTTACATTTATTATTTCCTCCACCCCAGGGACACAGTGATCGACATTTTCCCAAGACCTCTGTATCTGATCTGCATTTGTACCGGGACACGTTACTGTTTCGACCTCACTTATCTTTTTTTTTCTCTTCCTATTTATTTGGAACCTTTCGCACCTTTCTTGTAGGATAAGTTTCAGAGTAAAGAGATTCAATAAAGATAACAGCTTTGTCCTTTAATACAGTGCCACACTCCAGAACTAAGGTCTGAGCACACGGAATAGGTTCTCAGATATGTGACTGGCTAGAATATTTTTTTTAATTAATGGAACTCAGTACATTATCCCGACTGCAAGCATTAATCAGAGACAGAGTTTTTCTTTTTTCTTCTTTTAATTCATCAGGAGTGCCCCAGGGAAGCGTGACAGAAGCGCTCTTCTTCTCGACACACAAGAACGATCTGACAGATAGGGTGACCATTAATCTGTAGCTGTTTGCTGATGACGACATTGTGTATGGGGAGAAGCTATCGGTGACTGAGTGTAGGAGCATACAGCATACAGGATGCAGAGAATTTACATTTGATGTGATGAATGGCAACTTGCTACATGTGGAAAAATTTAAGTTAATCAAGAGGAGAAGGAAAAAGAAACTTTTCATGTTAGAACACTGTGTTACTGGTGTGTTGCCTGATACAGCCACATCAATCAAGTATCTAGGTGTAACGCCGCCAAGCGACATGCAATTGGTCGAGAACCTACGGTTGCTTATAGTGAAGGTGAATGGTAGACTTCGTTTCATTGAGAGAACTCTAGAAATGTGAAGCTCTTCTAGAAAGCAGAGGATGTATGGAACACTTTTGAGACCCATTTTTGACTAGTGCTCGTGCGTTTGAGATCTCCACCAGGTCGAATTACAGGAAGATATTATTTCCAATTCGGAGGCGTACTACTACATTTGTTACCAACATGTTCGAACAGCAAGTGCCTATTACCGAAATGCACCGTAAGCTCCAATGGGAATCCCTGGAGGGAAGTAGACGTTCCTTACGTGAAGCGCTATTGATAGATTTTTTCGATAATCGGTCTTTGCGTCAGACTGACGAACGATTCCTCAGCCACCAACGTACATATCGCGTAATTGACGACGATGGCAAGGTAATATACGTCAGGGTTCCTAAGGAAGAACATAGACGGTCGTTCTTCCCTCTGTCCATTCGCGAGTGTAACGGGAAAGGGAATGACTAGCAGTCGTACAAGATACCCTCCGCCATGGCGGCTTACGGAATATACTGGTACTTGCAGATGCATATGTACGAAGCATGTTCAGAAAGTAAGTATACTAGATTTTTACACTTTTTTAGAAAAACTGTATTTCAAGAAATTACAGGATATTGTTCATACATTTGTTGAATACTTTTCCACATAATCGCCATCCGTTTCAATGCTTGTAGTGAGCACAAGCTTATTTATGGCGTCCTGGAAGAACTCTCCTACCAGCTCGTTGCCCCACTTCAGAACCTCTTTCTGCATCTGCTCGTCGGTTGAAAATCTTATTTCACTCGATGTATGACTTCAGGGAGGTGAAAAGATGATAATCTGAAGATGTCACGTCAGGGGAATCCAGGGGTGGTTCAAAACATTCAACCAAATGAGTCCAAGAGAGCCTTGGTGGATAAGGCTGTGTGAGGACGGGCGTTGTCGTGCAACAAGCACATTCCTCTAGCCAGCACTGTATGCTTCTTTTGAGCAGTCATCTTAGGTATTAACAACCGCTTCAGCTGTATTTGGTCCTTTATTAATGTATCACTAATGGTTTTGTGGCGCTAAAAGCCACATCTTCAGGTGAACATATGATTAAAACATTAGAGCGGAAAAGCTCGGAATCTTTTTTCTAGAGCTTGTCCGCTCTAATGTTTTAATCATATGTTCATTTGAAGATGTAGCTTTTATCGCCACGAAACCGGTAGTGATACAGTAATAAAGGACTAAAGACAGCTGAAGCGGTTATTAAAACCGAAGATGAATACTCATGTGGCCGTAGTTGTCCCACCTAGAAGGTTGCTGCTTCTTTTGAGACTTCTTAGGGTATCACAATATCCTTGTGCATTGATGGTCTATCCCTGAGGCAGAATTTTGACCAAAATGATGCCTTTTCGGTCCCAGTACACTGAGTCCATGATTTTTTGATAGAAATTTTGATTTTGAACTTTTTGGCAGATGGGGATATGGTGTGACGGCACCGTCACCAATGTCTTTTTGTCTCAGGTGTGTAATCTTCAGGCACAGTACAGGTAATAAAATCCTCACCTTCCAATTCAAGTCCCTCAAGAAAATCACGGGTGCTACTTACCTGAGTTTCCTTGTGCTGTTCTGTTAGCTGTTTTTGGACCCTTCTTGCGCACAAGTTCAGGTATCCCAGCGATTCTGTGAATGTCTCGTATAAGAGAGATCTGGAGAGTTGTGGAAACTTCACAGAAATTTCATCCACCATCAACTGGCGGTCTTCACGAGTATGTTCCTGGATTTTTTAACCAACCCGTCAGTCAAAATGAAAGGTCTTCTACTCCTCTGTTCGTCATGAACATCTCTCCACACTACTTAAACACACTCATTCTGTTCATAACATCTTTGCCGAAAACCGTTTTGGTTCACGCAAAAATTTCGGTAGGTGTTATTCCTAGGAACCGGATCACAGCATTGGCATTCACTTGGCGGGCTTTCTTGCCGACATCTTTCACGCAACTGGACACTAGGACGTGACTTTAGTCACTACTGTGTTTCTGTGATGCTCGCTCTGGTCGGAGGATGACCCCTCTACCACTCACTGTTGCTAACCCAAAAAAAAAACCACTGCTCCTTATGGCCACAGTACACTTACTTTCTGAACTGTGAATGATTGTGTGTTTTACAACATGATATCTGTAAAATGTAAGACCTGTTCTACAGTCTAAGTAAAAATGTAGACATTCACAGCCAAAATTTTCCGTTTTAGTGCTAGCAATTACGTCGTGATCCTACGACGATGACAGTACCTATCCTTGCATTTTTATTTTTCCCATTTTTGAAGTTGAAATCCTCAGAAATTTTAACGTAAAAAGTGGTTGAATGAAATAAGGCAATTAATAATCTTTTTCTGAGGAGGGGGAAATATTTGACAGCGTAAATACTCTTGCCAATTCACGGAGAGTGTGTCAAATGGAAATTCTTAGAAATTCTAACGTAAAAAGTGGTTGAATGAAATAAGGGAATTAATCACCTTTTTCTGAGGTGGGGGAAATATTTGACAGCGTAAATACTCTTGCCAATTCACGGAGAGTGTGTCAAATGGATGTCGATACGGAATTCGCAAAATGGGGTGCAGTTCGTAACAGGAAAAATAGGTTCACTGAAATTTCTGGGAATAACCATGGAATTGTATCCATCTAGGAACCGAACATCTGCTCCTGACTCCCTGTTCACCTTTGGTTGGGTCTGACGAGGGATATAAGCTGCCCGAATCGGTTATTGTTTAGCGGATAGAGTGAACAAATTAATCGGCGGTTCTGGGGGGAGACAGGCAATAAATCACAAAGGTCGTGGGCACGCGTTTGCGCGGGAGTGCGTGACAGAGTGCGTATTGCGTGACGCGTCGCCCCGCCCCCAACAGCTGCGCGTGTGCCGGGCTGGGGGGACCACGAACGGGCCGCCCTCAAAATCTGGGCCGGCTGTCCCCCAAAGTGTTGCTGTTATGGCGCAGGCGGAGATCGATCTGCTTTGCTTCTTAGTAGTTCCCATATGACGCATTCTTGAAACACTCGTTCGGTCCTGAGTCAGATCGTCAGACGTTAGGTACAGGGATTTTCTTTTTTTCTTTCAAATTCGGATCGAGGCTCTGTGGACTATATGTTAACAATTAGTGCGAGTTTTGTGACGTTATTTTGACGCTGACGACTTGATGTGAAAACAGCGTAGTACGAAATTTGTAGGAGTAATAGGACAAGATGATAAATAGTGTGTCTCCTTGTATGTATAATAAAATTATATTCCTGATGTTTTGATAATAACCTATTGCGGATAGCATCCATAAGGTGGACAACGGATAACGACAACGAACGCAATTGCGTTTCTCACTGCTGTGAAACATGTTACCGTCTGATAGCAGGAAAAAAATCTAGCGTCGCAAGCGGCAAGGAAGTCAGCCGCATCTTAACGTCATATGTCCCCTATGAATAATGTTAGTTATTAATCCTTTTTCTACATAATTTACGAAATAGTAGCTATCTTTCCGGACCATCAGTGAACTATCGAGAGACAAAACAGACACAGAGCTTGTAAATGAAATGAGATAAACTACAATTGAAACGTCCCCTTAGAAAAATTTATGAATGATTGTGCTGATAAACCTCTTACATTATTTGATTTTCAAACAGCTGAGCAGAACTGAACGTACTCAGACATTTCGTTCTTTACCTATTCTGATCAACACTAAACTGATACACAATATTTTTAGCGCAACGCAATCTGACTTTCAATAATCCCTACAAAAGAATGGCCCTGACTTACAATAACCTATACCTTTCATGAATCACTTACCTCACAAAAATATTCGTTACTCAAACTACTGCAATACAGCGTGCGCCAATACTGCCAGCTGAATAAAAAATTCTAACTACTGAAGGCACTAACTACTGATAGGCATAGTTTTCAAATGAAAGATTTTGATAGCGAACTAAGTTTTTACCTTAATAGTGTTCAAAAGTCATAATATACACTCCTGGAAACGGAAAAAAGAACACATTGACACCAGTGTGTCAGACCCACCATACTTGCTCCGGACACTGCGAGAGGGCTGTACAAGCAATGATCACACGCACGGCACAGCGGACACACCAGGAACCGCGGTGTTGGCCGTCGAATGGCGCTAGCTGCGCAGCATTTGTGCACCGCCGCCGGCAGTGTCAGCCAGTTTGCCGTGGCATACGGAGCTCCATCGCAGTCTTTAACACTGGTAGCATGCCGCGACAGCATGGACGTGAACCGTATGTGCAGTTGACGGACTTTGAGCGAGGGCGTATAGTGGGCATGCGGGAGGCCGGGTGGACGTACCGCCGAATTGCTCAACACGTGGGGCGTGAGGTCTCCACAGTACATCGATGTTGTTGCCAGTGGTCGGCGGAAGGTGCACGTGCCCGTCGACCTGGGACCGGACCGCAGCGACGCACGGATGCACGCCAAGAACGTAGGATCCTACGCAGTGCCGTAGGGGACCGCACCGCCACTTCCCAGCAAATTACGGACACTGTTGCTCCTGGGGTATCGGCGAGGACCATTCGCAACCGTCTCCATGAAGCTGGGCTACGGTCCCGCACACCGTTAGGCCGTCTTCCGCTCACGCCCCAACATCGTGCAGCCCGCCTCCAGTGGTGTCGCGACAGGCGTGAATGGAGGGACGAATGGAGACGTGTCGTCTTCAGCGATGAGAGTCGCTTCTGCCTTGGTGCCAATGATGGTCGTATGCGTGTTTGGCGCCGTGCAGGTGAGCGCCACAATCAGGACTGCATACGACCGAGGCACACAGGGCCAACACCCGGCATCATGGTGTGGGGAGCGATCTCCTACACTGGCCGTACACCACTGGTGATCGTCGAGGGGACACTGAATAGTGCACGGTACATCCAAACCGTCATCGAACCCATCGTTCTACCATTCCTAGACCGGCAAGGGAACTTGCTGTTCCAACAGGACAATGCACGTCCGCATGTATCCCGTGCCACCCAACGTGCTCTAGAAGGTGTAAGTCAACTACCCTGGCCAGCAAGATCTCCGGATCTGTCCCCCATTGAGCATGTTTGGGACTGGATGAAGCGTCGTCTCACATGGTCTGCACATCCAGCACGAACGCTGGTCCAACTGAGGCGCCAGGTGGAAATGGCATGGCAAGCCGTTCCACAGGACTACATCCAGCATCTCTACAATCGTCTCCATGGGAGAATAGCAGCCTGCATTGCTGCGAAAGGTGGATATACACTGTACTAGTGCCGACATTGTGCATGCTCTGTTGCCTGTGTCTATGTGCCTGTGGTTCTGTCAGTGTGATCATGTGATGTATCTGACCCCAGGAATGTGTCAATAAAGTTTCCCCTTCCTGGGACAATGAATTCACGGTGTTCTTATTTCAATTTCCAGGAGTGTATATATATATACGAGGGTCAGTCAAAAAGTAATGCCTCCTATTTTTTTTTCTACGTTTAACTGTCAGGAAATTTAAATGCAATTACATAGGTTGAAAACCACAACATTGAGGATCATTTTGTTATTTTTCAATGTAATCTCCGCCCATCTCTACAGTTTTGGTCTATCTTTGAACAAGGTCATGTATCCCAGCACGGTAAAAATCACAGCTCTGCTTCCTAAGCCATTGACGCACGGATGTTTTGACGGCCTCCTCATCTTCAAAATGAATCCCACGATGAGCTTCTTTTAGTGGCCCGAACAGATGGAAGTCTGATGGTGCCAGGTCAGGGCTGTATGGGGGATGAGGCAAAACTTCCCATCCAATTTTGACAATCTCGTCAGAGGTGTGGCGACTGGTGTGTGGTCTTGCATTGTCATGCAAAAGAAGAACATCTGCCATTGATTTTGTTGGGCGAACTCGCTGAAGACGTGCTTTAAGTTTGTTGAGGGTTGTGACGTATTGAACAGAATTTATTGTGCATCCCTGCTCCAAAAAATCAACCAGAATCACACCCTCTGTATCCCAGAAAACTGTTGCCATAACTTTCCCTGCCGATCGCACAGTTTTGAATTTTTTCTTCCTCGGCGAGCTTGTGTGACGCCACTCCATTGACTGCCTCTTTGATTCGGGTTCAAAAAAATGCACCCATGTTTCGTCCCCGGTCACAATTTTTTTCAGAAACTCATCTCCCTCCAAACGGAAGCGCTGCTAGTGTTGGGAGGCTATTGTTTTCCTTGCCTCTTTATTCTGATCGGTTAACATTCTTGGAACCCACCGTGCACAAACTTTTGAGTACCCCAATTGTTTAATAATCGTGATCACACTGCCTTTACTAAGAGAAATAATGCGACACACTTCATCTGCAGTCACCCGACGGTCACCACGAATGATGTCATCAACTTGCTGAATGTTGTGTGGAGTCACTGCACTCACCGGCCTGCCGCTCCGCTTTTCGTCAGTCAACGGTGTTTGCCCTTCAGCTTCCTTACAACGACGAACCCATCGTCTAACAGTGCTGACATCCACTGTCACAACACCATACACCTTCTTCAGTCTTTCATGAATGCGTATGGGCGTTTCACCTTCTGCATTCAAGAATTCAATCACACAACGCTGTCTCAAACGAACATCGATGTCGGCCATCTTACAAACTTCTGCTGTGCTGCCACCTGTTGACACAGAAAGTTACTACTGCAGTGGATTGCAGAAGAAGATTTGAGGAATGGCGCCAAATTCAAATTTTTCACTTAACTTAATTTCTTTAAGTAGAAAAAAAATGGGAGGCATTACTTTTTGACCGACCCTCGTATATATATATCAGTTCAAGACATCCAGTCTTACAATTTTACTGTCTCTGATGGACACACGTCCAGATCATCCGCTCTCAAAACTTCGTCATCTCTCTCCCCACATCCACCACTGCTGGCGGCTCACCTACAACTACGCAATGCTACGCGCTGTTAACAGCCAACTGCCCAACACTACAATAGCAAATTCCAGCAATGCAAACCAGCGACTGACTGCACACAGCAGTCAGTCATTTTCATATAGAGCGCTACATGGCGTACCAACATAAAAACCTGAACAGCCTACTTACTCAACACGTTCGGGAAGAAATTTTTTCGAACTTATTTTCGTCTTGTCATCCTGTCTCACGTTTTTCTTTCAGTAGTGTCCTAATCTGGCTTAACAGTTCAACAATAGCGTCATTTTAAAAGAACGTGGACAGACTTTTTAAAAATTCCACATGTTTGCTGTGATATATCTGTGGCTGTGTACTGTTATTATGGTAGGCACTTTTCAATGAGTTTGCATCGCGTCAATTGCTTTCCACATTCTTGTACTTAACTCAGCTTTCCAACACATGAACAATTTACTTCATCTTCAAAAGTTCTCTATGTGGAAGATTCTTATACTCGTGGGTCTGACGTTTCTCGTTCTGGTTTCTTCTTGTGTGTTCAGTTTCATTGCTCTTAACGGTTATGTGGAAGCTTTTCTCTTCAGCGGCATTTATGATGACGTTCTTGAACTGGTTTGGCTCTAAGTATAACAGACACAACGTTAAGTTACCTTGCAGGTTTACGAAGTGTTTCTGTAAGTGATCATGCCTTCTACTATTTCACAAGAGTCGTAATGTAATCTTTCAGACCTCTCAAATTTCTTAGAAAATCAAGAGAATGATAAAGACGTCGTCTTTTCTTGGTTATTGGTGCAGTTTATTGCAATACATACTCTCCATTTTGTAAAAATCATGTTACAAGTCAACTTAAACAATAGCGTTCGCATTCGCCTAATATCGATATCCATAGAATAGCTTAGTGCTCATTTGAAAGTTACGCTTTCGCAGTGTACAACAAAACTGAGCAGCAATGTCACGACGGTATATTTTAAACTGGGTTGTAGGTGCCGATATTACACGCCATTTAATAACAGTCTTTGGGGTACTTCGGTGTTTCACATGGTTTCTCAACGTAAAGTGTATGTGTCTCGGTCTCGGTCACAAAGTAGTTTATTGACGGAGATTAAAAAACCCAGTACTAAGTTCTATTCAGACTGATGGCGTTTTAACAAGAAATTTTCAACTTTTAGCCATCGTTTACTGCGATGTTTTGTCTTTGAGCGAATAGGTTACCACTTCCCCGACTTCAAGCTCCTTCAGCACGTCTTACACTAACATCTTAGTGAAGCTAAACATTAAGACGCACCTTCAGTTCATTCAAGGCACATTGAATGAGGAAATTTTAGCTGAACATTTAGCAGCATGACCATCCTCAAGAAAGATTTAGGCAGAAATTCGTAGACGACAAGGCTAATCGAGAGAGCACATTCACTGCAAAACTTTCAGTGATTTTGAGGGACTTAAATACTCAAAAGATGTTTAAGAATAAATAATATTGCTGACGCTGTTAAAATGGTACTATGTCAACAACACAAAAAATTAGTACACCGCATGACAAAGCGCCACCTGGCGGACTCCTACAAACAAATTCGGACTCGAATCATAGTCCGATGGAAGAAAACTGCCATCATTGTTACGAAATTGAAGGCAGACACCATGCCGCAGTAGTACATAATCTCCCATCAAGAAATTGGTACCAGAACTGTAGATACAACAAAAACGTTATAGTGAAAATGGCACAACTTCAACTGACTCACAGGAGATTCCGACAAGATCCCTTCCCCCACAATATGGTCACATCTTCCTCATGTGAATGCGGCAGCGAAGAAGATGTTAGCAACATTTTCTTCAGCTGCGACGAAAGATATCAAGAAATAACGAAACCAGTACAGCATCTAATGTCTCCGACAATCCATTACTAAGCCTTTTAGCGACAGAAGACATAAAAATGAAGAAACTCCTACACGATTTTATAGCCGAAGGACATATACAATATGTGATCAAAAGTATTTGGACACCTGGCTGAAAATGACTTGCAAGTTGGTGGCGCCCACCATCGGTAATGCTGAAATTCAATATGGTGTTGGCCCACCCTTACCCTTGATGACAGCTTCCATTCTGGCAGGCATACGTTTACTCAGATGCTGAAAGGTTTCTTAGGGAATGGCAACCCATTCTTCACGGAGTGCTGCACTGAGGAGAGGTATCGACGTAGGTCGGTGAGGCCTGGCACGAAGACGGCGTTCCAAAACATCTCAAACGTGTTCCATAGCAATCAGGTCAGGACACTGTGCAAGCCAATCTATTACAGGGATGATATTGTCGTGTAACCACTCCCACACATGCCATGCATTATGAGCAGGTGCTCGATCGTGTGGAAAGATGCAATCACCATCCTCGAATTGCTCTTCAACAGTGGAAAGCAAGAAGGTGCTTAAAACATCAATGTAGGTCTCTGCTGTGATAGTCCCACGTGAAACAACAAGGGGTGCAAGGCCCCTCCACGAGAAACACGACCACACCATAACACCATCACCTCCGAAGTTTACTATTGGCACTACGCTCGCTGGCTGATGACATTCACCGGGCATTCGCCATACCCACACCCTGGCATCGGATCGCCACATTGTGTACCGTGATTCGTCACTCCACACAATGTTTTTCCACTGTTCAATCATTCTATGTTTACACTTCTTACACCAAGCAAGGCGTCGTTTGGCATTTACCGGCGTGATGTGTGGCTTATGAGCAGCCGCTAGACCATTAAATCCAAGTTTTCTAATCTCCCACCTAACTGTCATAGCACCTGCAGTGGATCCTGATGCTGTTCGGAATTCCTGTGTGATGGTCTGGATAGATGTCTGCCTATTACACATTACGACCCTCTTCAACTGTCGGCGGTGTCTGTCAGTCAACAGACGAGATCGGCCTGTACGCTTTTGTGCTGTACATGTCACTTCACTATCACATCGGAAACAGTGGACCTAGGGATGTTTAGGAGTGTGGAAATCTCGCCAAATCATCTGACCCACGTTCGAAGTCCGTGAGTTCCGCGGAGCACCCCATTCTGCTCTCTGACGAAGTCTAATGACTACTAAGGTTGCTGGTATAGAGTACCCGGCAGTAGGTTACAGCACAATGCTCCTAATATGAAAAATGTACGTTTTTGCGGGTGTAGTGATACTTCTGATCACATAGTGTAAGAATATAAGAAGAGCAATTTTTTTACATTATAAATAGGTATGATTTGTTTATCAACCCACTTTTATATTAATGAATCAATTTTAATCGTCTTAAATAATTTACTTAATTTCAGGTCAAATTAATGCAAAGGATTATTGTTGTTTTTTTACATTTAAATTTTAAAAAAATTATCCTGATGTTGACTGAATGGGTGATGTCCAAAAGCAATTAACCAGAAAATAGCGAAGGAACAACGCAGGACGTGGTGTATGCATACCGTGGCCAGCAGACAGAAGCACGTTGCTGGGGTTCACACTTAGGTGGTCGTAATAAGCCGCACCGTCGATGGAAGGCCCTGAGCTGCTGGAAGCACAATGTTGATAACAGGCAAGAGGATGACAATTAGTGTGGTGTTTTATGGAGTTAGACAAACTCATCTGATTCGTTTTACCCATTCTGTGTAAGAGATCCTTGGGTGTATTACCCTTGATGATGAGAATTTTCTGTCAAAATGCGTTGTGAGAAACTTTGCTGTTCATTGTGATTGAAGCTAGCATATTTCAAAACATATTACAAGTTATATATAAATAATTATTGAAGTATTTTAAAACTAGCCCTTCCTGACTCTATGCAACATTGTTTCATTTTCTGCCACCATTTCGTGGTTCTTTTTTGAGAGTACCGGGATCGTTTGCCTGGGAGGAAGATTTGCGTCTTTTCCACAAGGAAGCTGCACTTGCTCTGTGGTCTGTAATTCTTATTTGCGGACAGAAGCGGTCAATGAATCCCATTATAAGGGGTGAGTATCCCCGGGGAACTGAGCAGTTTTGTGGACGTGGGGCAGTGGCACATTCCATGTATTTGTTGGCTACAGTCGACGCCGGTCTTCGTTGAGGGCAGAGATTACCGTGCTGCCACTGTCGTCCCCAGGTCCCCAGAGAATGATTGAGCACAAGACATTTGCCAGTTCTGTACGTACACAAAGGATGAGAATCCGTAGTGTGTCCCGCGAGCAATGCGAAAAGGTCGGTTGCTTTCGCTGCAAAATTTTGGTGTATCCTATCGAATGAGTCGCTTTCGCCTCTTGTGCTTGGTGTGAAGAGGTTGACCAGTCAGTGGAACAAAAATGGTTCAAATGGCTCTGAGCACTATGGGACTTAACTTCTGAGGTCATCAGTCCCCTAGAACTTAGAACTACTTAAACCTAACTAACCTAAGGACATCACACACATCCATGCCCGAGGCAGGATTCGAACCTGCGACCGTAGCGGTCGTGCGGTTACAGACTCTAGCGCCTAGAACCGCTCGGCCATCAATGGGACACTGCTCCAGGCCAGTACCGACCTCTTGTTTGGTAAAGAGCATTTTGTACAAAACGAGTCGGAAGTTTCAGATATGTTCCCCTGTTTTTTGTGAAGTAAACGATATTCTCTTTCGTCACATTGGTAACAGCATTGAGTCGTCCCTTCCATGTGGAGTTTGTTTTTGAAAGTTGGGAGTTGATGCCGGGAAGGAAGTATCTGTGATTTGTCTTCTGTCTGACTGGTGCACCCTAACTGATTTTTGGGGAAATGTAAGTGTTGTGATTGCGGTAGCACGACCCATATGCTGAGCATTTCGCAATTTATTTATTGGAGGATTCACAGCCTCTAAATACTGTATAAAAGAAAAGATGATCTGTAGTAGGCTGGAACGTAAGCGTTCTTTATTTAAATCGTGCTGTTAGTTAATTTCGATCATAAGTTATTTTCAAGAAAGTATTACATATTGCAATTATGGAATTCTTTTATTATTCACACACAAAACCGAACGACATATTCCATAATTACATCAGGAATAAGTCTACATCAAAAACGTTACAATCTCACAGGTCACATGTTAGTAACTGTCAAATATATGGCGATATGTGACATGTGAGGTTGTAACGTTTTTGATATGGCTTGATTCCGTAATTACATTAGGACGTTTGTGATATGGATTCATTCCTAATGCAGGCGTAGCTCACATGCTGATTGCGGGATAGTGTGCACTTGATGCGATGTGAATCTGAGCGTATCTTGCAAGTTCATCAAGGCAGGGCAGGAGTCTACGGTCTCCGTTAAATGCAATAGTTATATGATGCAGCTACGGGAAAAGAAAGTGGACACAGCCACTTTAATTATATTTTCTCTGGTTTACTTTCTTTAAATTTCATTTGGCTATTGTAATTTTTCTAGTAAATATATATAAAGTACTTGTCCGGAAAACTAAACGTTGAATTTTACATACAGAATTTTTTGTAAAGTCTTTCAACTGCAAGCTAACGTTGGGCCATTATAGTAAAGCTAGATGCCGGTCTAAATAAGGAAACACAGGAAAATAAATAAATAAATAAATATGAAACTTGTTTTGATACTATGGAACACTAACTGTGTTTAAAGTTCTGTTGTTGCGGTGACTTTTGGAGGTGTGGTGGAGCGGCAGCGAGAAAAACTAGTTGGCTGGTGTCAGTTTTGTCTCTGCGAGGCCCCAGTATGCTAATTCTCATGACTTGCAAGTTTGTAAAATACAATAATTATGGTGTTCTAAGGCTTCATTTCTGACTCTCTCTCTCTCTCTCTCTCTCTCTCTCTCTCTCTCTCTCTCTCTCTGTCTCTCTCACACACCACACACACACATACGCACGCACGCACAAACGGAAAGCGTCGTCTCAAAGACGTTGCTCTTACAGAATATCGAAGATATAGGAACAAAGGAAGTACATCCAGCTCAGAAACTTAGGAAAGCTTCCAGAGTTCACTGCTTGACCGTAATAATGTAACGCCAGTGAACAATGTTTGGACGTGATGTTGCTGTGGATTCACTAACTGACGTTATCATGTACAGTTTTGCTATATTTAATGAGCAATTAAATAAACTTTCCATTTGTTTTAAAGAAATCAGCTATTGATTTCTTTGCAAGAGGCAAATTATTTTATTTATTTGCTGAGCGTTTAGACTAAATTCATATTTTATTTCAGGATGTAGCAGTATTGAGAACAAGGTTCCAGTTACGTCACGCGAAAGGTAGGACAGATTACACTATCTAGACCAGAGACTCCCAGCCTTTCTGAGATCATTATCACTGACCGTAATCATATATTAGCTAGAATCCCACCATCAACAATATTAATGCCTGACTTAACTTTAGAACGAAAAAGAATTTTCTTTTGACACTTTTATTTATGAAATGACAGCAGGGAAATGATATTTAGTGCTTGTAGGTGTTTTATTAAACCATGAGCCAATGAATCAATGAGAATATTGGTACTGCTTATTTCTGAGAATCCCTTTAAAAGAAAGATGATGCAGTTCAGTGAATCATGATTTGCTACCTACAACTTCCTCTCAGAAAAGGAAGCTAATTATCCTCACTGAAGGTACATGCTTGTTACAAAACATGCTTTCTCAGCACCACTCCTCTCCCTGCCGACACTTGTTTCCCCTATACTCTGCATCCCTATTTAAAATCAAGTTAAAATACGTGCACTATATTTATTGTTTGTAAATCAATTGGTTGCTGCACTCATAATTTCTGTCAGTACACAATTAAGAAGGCTTCAGGCTGCCAATGCTTTGTCTAACTACTGCTACCAAAAAATAATAATATTGTGCAGGAATTATAGCAGGGCAGTAGCCATTGTATAGTTACTGTTGTGTTGTGCTGTCAGTTAGTAAGTGTAGCTGTTGTGAGGTTAATACCGAAGCAATTTCTTGTCCGTTGTAAGATATGTCGTCAACTCTGAGAGGGCACTTTCGTGAGATATTTAAACATATGTGAGGTATACGTTTCAATTTCACTGTAATAGATGCATGGTACAAATTATGTGTGCAATGAGTGGACTAAGTGAGGAAGATGTGGTTTACACATTTGTTGGATAAGTTGTAGCAGTCGGCCGCGGTGGTCTAGTGGTTCTAGGCGCGCAGTCCGGAACCGCGGGGCTGCTACGGTCGCAGGTTCGAATCCTGCCTCGGGCATGGATGTGTGTGATGTCCTTAGGTTAGTTAGGTTTAAGTAGTTCTAAGTTCTAGGGGACTTATGACCACAGCAGTTGAGTCCCATAGTGCTCAGAGCCATTTGAACCATTTGATAAGTTGTAGCCCCCACTACACTGTGTCACGCATTAACGGTAGTATTCGCAAAAAAAGTTGAGTGGGCAACTTATGTGATCACTATTTAGTGTTATGAAGTACTGATAATACTAACGATATTTTAAACGTAATTTGGTTTCGTGACCGAAACACAGTCGAATCCTTTCGTTTTTACCCCTTAGAAAATTAGATTTTACTCCCAAAGGGTAATTACCCTCCTGGTTGGGTGCCACTGATCTACACTGCGATATGCTGTCAAATGGTAACCAAGTTCATAACACGTATTCCACTCAATGATGACCAGATGAAATAGGTAACGACGAAGACCGGATGAAATACTGTGAAGAGCCAAAGAAACTGGTACATGTGCCTATTATTGTGTAGGGCTCCCGCGAGCACGCAGAAGTGCCGCAACACGACTTGGCATGGACTCGACTGATTCTGAAGTAGTGCTGGAGGGAACTGACACCATGAATCCTGCTGGGCTGTCCATAAATCCGTAAGAGTACGAGAGAGTGGAGATCTCTTCTGAACAGAACGTTGCAAGGCATCCTAGATATGCTCAATATATTCCTGTCTGAGGAGTCTGGTGGCCAGCGGAAGTGTTTAAACTGAGAAGAGTGTTCCTGGAAGCACTCAGTAGCAATTCTAGACTTGTGGTGTGTCGCATTGTCCTCCTGGAATTGCCCTAGTCCGTCGGAATGCACAATGGACATTAATGGATGCAGGTGATCAGACAGGATGCTTACGTGCGCGTCACCTGTCAGAGTGGTATCGAAACGTACCAGGGGTCCCATATCACTCCAACTGCACACGCCCCACACCATTACAGAGACTCCACCAGCTAGAACAGTCTCCTGCTGACATGCAGGGTCCATGGATTCATGAGGTTGTCTCCATACTCGTATACGTCCATTCCGCTCGATACAATTTGAAACGAGACTCGTCCGATCAGACAACATGTTTCCAGTTACCAACACTCCAAGCAAGTGTTTATGGGCCCAGACGAGGCGTAAAGTTTCGTGTCGTGCAGTCATCAACGGGGCCTCGGCTTCGAAAGCCCATATGATGATGTTTCGTTGAATGGTTCGCACGCTGACACTTGTTGATGGCCCGAAAATTGAAATCTGCAGCAATTTGCGGAATGGTGACTTCTGTCACCCTGAAGGATTCTCTTCTGTCGTCGTTGGTCCCGTTCTTGCAGGATTTTTTTTCCGGCCGCAGCGATGTCGGAGTTTTGATGTTTTACAGCATTCATGATATTTACGGTACACTCGTGAAATGGTCCTACGGGAAAATCCCCAGTTCATCACTACGTCGAAGATGCTGTGTCCCATCACTCGTGCGCCGACTATAACACCACGTCCAAATTCATATAAATCTTTATAACCTGCCATTGTAGCAGCAGTAACCGATCTAACAACTGCGCCAGACACTTGTTGCCTCATGTAGACGTTGCTGGCCGCAGCGCCGTACTCTGCCTGTTTACGTATCTCTGTATTTGAATATACATGCCTAAACCAGTTTCTTTGGTGCTTCAGTGTAGATAAAGGATTATTCACAGAAATATTTCAATAAAATCTCCGCAGCAATTGCGAGAAACCGGGCAACAGAAATTAATAACATTTGCCATCGGTTGACGACTTGGTTGGAGTTGAGGCAAAATCGAGAATCTGATATCTCTGGGAAGATAAAGTAGAATGTGAGGTGGGGGAAGACAGCACTTACCTTGAGCGTGAGCAGTCCTGAAAACACGACGCTGTCAAGGTAGCAGCCGGCCGGGATGGCCGAGCGGTTCTAGGCGCTACAGTCTGGAACTGCGCGACCACTACGGTCGCAGGTTCGAATCCTGCATCGGGCATGGATGTGTGTGATGTCCTTAGGTTAGTTAGGTTTAATTAGTTCTAAGTTCTAGGGGACTAATGACCTTAGAAGTTAAGTCCCATAGTGCTCAGAGCCATTTTTTTGTCAAGGTAGCACAACGCCCTCTAGCGTTAGAACGAAGAATTATTAACGAAGTAATTGGCTACAGACCGTGACCATGATTTTTTACTATTAATAGTTCTTATTGCTATTGAACGAGTCACAATTATGATGAAATATAACTGAAGTATCACAACTCGTATAATTAATTAACCAAATTTAATTAACACAACTCTTAATGTTTATTACAGGCCTCTCATACTGCTGAGACTATAGGTGGAAGAACCATACCCCCCCCCCCCCCCACTCGTACTAAACCCCCAGCAAGTCCCAGTTTAACCGCTAAGATATGGTAGTACAAAGGGGCGTACAGTATAGATGCCCACGCTTTGCCACCAAAGTTTTGGGATAATTACACCAATTCGTGCTTCAACTGACTTAGTGAGCGAGCACGCAGGTATTCTTCCCACCTGTTATGTTGAGATGCTCTTGTAGTTTTATGTCCTCTTGCAGAGCTGAAGCAGCGCTGTCGATTCTGAAAGTGCAGTAATACCGTCTATGTCTTACGGAATGAAGCGCGAAGAAGTTTTTTTTTTTTTTTTTTACGCAACTAATTTTTACACGGGATGGCATTATGGTCCATTTATTTAAGAAACACCCTAAAATGAATTTGTTCACACTGACTATAAGCTAATTATTAACGGTACGGGAGCATGGTCTACCATCCTATCGACGGCTGCCGACTACAGTGTTCTGTAACTTGAACGTATAATCCGTATAGTTCGTATAAGATCGTACGTCTTCGGTTAGGACAAAGTCATTTATTTACTTATTAATATCATCGTTTCCTGGCAGTGTAAAATTACTGAAATATAGTGTTTATGACCCGCAGACTCCTTCTAATGTCTGAGTGGCAAAAGGCAACTTTTGTTAGCAAATATTTAGGAATAACAGTTACTTAATTCGCCCCAGAATAAAGGTACTTTCCCTACGTATCTCTTTACTGATGTCACGAGCGATTTCTGCCTCAGAACCTTATCCGACTGACACTGGAAGCGCCAGATGGCCAACCACGTCTGCTAGCCAGTGTGGAAACGTACCGCTCACTATTTACTCTGTACGTACTGCAGCGCTGATAGATTCACTTCACATATGTGAAACAGCAAAACCCGAAGTAAAGTAAAATGCACTCATATATGCAAGTAAGGTGCACCTTACGTAGTGTTAAAAACTGCAATTCTATTTGAAGTGAAAAAATCACTTACGCAAGTAGCTAACGTACACATATATCTAAGAACAGACATCTTTGGAGTTTTTAGTCTAAGACCAGTGAGAACCATCTTTTACCAAAATGCTTCGTATCATCATATGGAGCAACGAAGTGGCAACGTAGGTACACTACTGGCCATTAAAATTACCACACCACGAAGATGACGTGCTACAGACGAGAAATTTAACCGACAGGAACAAGATACAGTGATATGCAAATGATTAGCTTTTCTGAGCATTCACACAAGGTTGGTGCCGGTGGCGACACCTGCAATGTGCTGACATGAGGAAAGTTTCCAACCGATTTCTCATACACAAATAGTAGTTGACCGGCGTTGCCTGGTGAAACGTTGTTGTGATGCCTCGTGTAAGGAGAAGAAATGCGTACCATCACGTTTCCGACTTTGATGAAGGTCGGATTGTAGCCTATCGCGATTGCTGTTTATCGTATCGCGACGGACATTGCTGCTCGCGTTGGTCGAGATCCAATGACTGTTAGCAGAATATGGAATCGGTAGGTTCAGGAGGGTAGTACGGAACACCGTGCTGGATCCCAACAGCCTCGTATCACTAGCAGTCGAGATGACAAGCATCTTATCCGAATGGCTGTTACGGATTGTGCAGCCACGTCACGATCCCTGAGTCAACAGATCGGGACGTTTGCAAAACAACAACCATCTGCACGAACAGTTCGACGACGTTTGCAGCACCATGGACTATCAGCTCGGAGACCATGGCTGTGGTTACCCTTGACGCTGCATCACATACAGGAGCGCCAGCGTTGGTGTACTCAACGACGAACCTGGGTCCACGAATTGCAAAACGTCATTTTTTCGGATGAATCCAGGTTCTGTTTACAGCATCATGATGGTTGCATCCGTGTTTGACGACATCGCGGTGAACGCACTTTGGAAGCGTATATTCGTCATCGCCATACTGGCGTATCATCCGGCGTGATGGTATGGGGTTCCATACGTTACACGTCTCAGTCACCTCTTGTTCGCATTGACGGCTCTTTGAGCAGTGGACGTTACATTTCAGATGTGTTACGACCCGTGGCTCTACCCTTCATTCGATCCCTGCGAAACCCTACAGTTCTGCAGGATAATGCACGACCGCATCTTGCAGGTCCTGTACGGGCCTTTCTGGATACAGAAAATGTTCGACTGCTGTCCTGGCCAGCACATTCTCCAGATCTCTCACCAATTGAAAACGTCTGGTCAATGGTGACCGAGCAACTGGCTCGTCTCAATACACCAGTCACTACTCTTGATGAACCGTGGTATCGTGTTGAAGCTGCAAGGGCAGCTGTACCTGTACACGCCATCTAAGCTCTGTTTGACTCAATGCCCAGGCGTATCAAGGCCGTTATTACGGCCAGAGGTGGTTGTTCTGGGTACTGATTTCTCAGGGTGTATGCACCCAAATTGCGTGAAAATGTAATCACATGTCAGTTCTAGTATAATATATTTGTCCAATGAATACCCGTTTATAATCTGCGTTTCTTCTTGGTGTAGCAATTTTAATGGCCAGTAGTGTATCTAGGACCTACCAGGCACTCCCGTGAACTGGAACCTCAAGGAAGCCTTACAGTGTTTATTTGGAATTCAGTGATCTTCAGCATCCGTCCTATGACCACAGTTTCTGAGTTAATAACGAAATATACATTCATGAGTAATTAAATGAGATATCTTATGACAGGGACGAAGCGTATGGACTACACAGATATCAAAAACACTTGGGAGCCCTACTGAGTCAATATTTACGAATTGTCGTCAGGAGCTCACTGGAATGGTCGAACTGCGTCCAAGTTCTACAAGTCTCGTACAATGGCGTCCCATATGCATCCAACTGTACTGAGATCAGGTGAATGCCTGGTAGGTGGGAGGAGTAGGGAGTGATAACATATAGGAATCTTTAAGTCCTTACAGTGTTTCACAAACAGTTCGGGTACAGTTTGGGAGGGAGTGGGTGATGCAACGTGTTTCAGAAGATCCAAGTCATCTTAAAGTTTATGCAGTCGAAAGTAACGAATAATTGCAGAGCTAGTTGAATGGAATGAACAGGCTAACCATCATGCACTATGGACTGAGAGTAAAACAATGAAAGACGAAAGTAATGAGGAGTAGCAGACTTGAGGTTAGCGTTAAACCTAATGTCAAACTTCGAGACAACGAACTAGACGAAGTGAAGAAATTCTGCTCCCTTGGAAGCAAGGTTATCTGTGACAGACGAAGCAACGATTACATAAAAAACGGGCTAACACAGGGAAAGACGGGTTCGTGGCCAATAGAATTCACTGGTACGAAATATCAGTCTCTGTTTCAGAAATTTCAGAGAGTGACATTTTGGAACACAGCGTTGTATGTAAGTGAACCGTGGGTTGAGGGTGAACTGGAAAATACGAGAACATAAGAAACTGAAATGTGGTGCTACAGAAGGATGTCGAAAATTTGGTGAACTCATAATGTAAAAAAGTGAGGAGATTCTGCATAGAATCGGCGAGGAGAGGAACATGTGAAAAACATGACAAGAAGAAGAGACAGGATGATGGGACGTATGTTAAGAAATCAAGAAATAACTTCTATGGTTCTTGAGGGAGTGATAGAGGAGAAAAACTGTACGAGTAGGCAGAGATCGGAATATTTCCACAAATAATTGAGGATGTAAGATGCAAGTGCTACTCTGAACTGAAGAGGTTGGAGAAGAATTTGCGATGTACCGAATCAAACCAGTCAGAAGACTAATGCTGCCTCTTTTTCTCTGTCTCAGTAAAGTCACGGAAAGCAGTTTCAACCATTTTAAATATAATTTCATTTACCAAACTTTGTTTTTTTGAATTTACGTTGTCTTGTAGTGAATGTTTGCCTTGTTATCATTTCTCTACTAGTTGCTAATTCCATAATTGGCTTTCTATTTTTGGTAGGTGTTGTAAGTATCTTTACATATATTTTGGTGAATGTGTTTTGCCTAATTATGCGTGTGCTGTGAATTTGTTACATTATTTTACTTATTTAAATGTTACGTTTGATAAAACGCGTGATTTGTGGCGTCCGTCATTAGTTTGTTCAAAAAAAAAAAAAAAAAAAAAATGGTTCAAATGGCTCTGAGCACTATGGGACTGAACATCTATGGTCATCAGTCCCCTAGAACTTAGAACTACTTAAACCTAACTAACCTAAGGACAGCACACAACACCCAGTCATCACGAGGCAGAGAAAATCCCTGAACCCGCCGGGAATCCGGGAACCCGGGCGTGGGAAGCGAGAACGCTACCGCACGACCACGAGCTGCGGACATTAGTTTGTTTGGGGGTTTTGTTTACTAAGTTCGAATGTTATTTTATAGTAACCTAGTTAATGACACGATTTCTTACGAATCTAAAATCATTAAATTTAACTCATTAAGTTTCCGACTTAACTATTTAGGCACATTCACGGTCAAAGTTCCACATTGAACTCTTTTCCGAACCGGTTTCGTTGCAGCTAGTACCACGAAAGAAAAAAGAATGAAACTGAACGTACGATACTACTGGAGTCTTTAAGAATCTAGAACTATTTAGAATTTTCAGCTGTAAGGACCATAACAGTTATCGAGGCTCTGGGTGCACTTGATACTAGTGATTATCCACTATGTTCTGACTTTCTTCAGACTGTTTTTGACTTGATACATTTGCTTGTGTGGCAGTGCAGCATGCGAGTACAGTTTGCGCAGACCAAGATTTTCTTTCGGGTGTGGGGGTGGTGAGGAAGCTGCCCTTCTCCGTCCCGTGGAGGAGCGCCTAGAACAATATTATGTAGTCCATAAATTATTCCTTGGCTGTATTTTGAAAGAAGTGGAACTGATAGTTCTTTCGAGAGTGCGAACAGCTTTGCACTTCTAACATTCTGCGTGGTGTCTGTTTGTTCTAAGTCGTGTCTCCCTACCACTTTCACGCAACGACGTTCTGAGCGTGTTTTTTAGGGAATTGACCTGGGACCTGTTGCTGGTAAGGAGACGCCAGACCACGCATGACATGTAGAGTTCAGTGAGACTAGCGATGATATAATCAAATATTTAATGATTTCAGCGTCAGCTCCACTGCACTCCCTGTAAAAGTATCTTAATACTAACTAAATTTAGTGGAAGGGGTTCAAGGCTTTCCTATTTTTAGTTAGCTGGTAAAATAACGTCGAAAAAGCAGTTAAGTTTACCATTGGAATTTTTATTCTACTCACAAAACATTGTTTATAAATTGTACTACTGATGAAAGGAAATATTTTAATACAGGATAATAAAAACCAACTGCATTCAATAAAAATGTGAACGAATATTCCCTGAATGGGTTTACAAGTTCTATAATGGATCAAAGGATGACCTATGCCATATCACATCTATAATCTAGGTTGAAATTAAGTTTCATAAAAGAGAAAACTTACAAAAATGGTCTACAGTGACCCTCAATTATCTTTAATTATTTATTTAACTTGTCGTAAATTACAGTGGCTGATGTGTCTTCTCAATAATTGTATAACAGAAAAATCAACGCCTTTCAGATTTTAACTTCAAGTAGCAAATGTGAATACCACGAAGTTTAATTGACGAGCGACACTAGTATTACGTAAAAAGGAGATGTAACAGATGAGACTTCTGCAGTTCTGAGTGAAGCCTTATTCGCTCTTATGCAGCATCACGTGCATTCATTACCTTGTCGGTGGTTAGGCAGCGTCAGGGGCGACTGGCGGCACAGCTCCACACACCTCGCCGTCTCGGTAGCAAATCTCTCGAACTTATCCTTACTACTATTTACCGAAGTTGGTTTGAGAAAAAGGTATCTGGCTGTGTTTTCAACTGACCAATCAATGTCTCAGTGTTAACCTTAAGCTCTGCCTACAAAAATTCTATCCAATGAGAAACGTTATGCTTTTCGTGGTGGGGCAATGTTTTTAATGTTTGCAACGTAACAGAGATGCGTCTCATGCTAAAACTTGCAGCTGGTGTGGCCCTTTTAGTGTTATCGTAAGATCTATACTGTTCTTCTGGAGAGCTCTATCTTTTAACATGGGCTGGGGGATGGACCTCTTGGCGGCCGGTCGGAGATGTGGGTGTTCCTTATCATAGGGCCTTCTAGCCTACACGGCGCTGCTCTCGGCTTCTGTTATCGTTTCTTCCCTCGGAACTGTGTATGTTTCATGGTGGGAAGGTATGACATGCATTTAGACGTTCTTGTGTTAGTCTGTGGTATTCCATTTGCTCACTCGTTGATCGTATTACTTTGGTTAATTTAATGTCATGATTTATTCGGAGCTATGTGACATATTGCCGGATTTGCTATATGTCAGGGTTTTCATGGAAGGTGTTGGATTTGCCTGACACCTTACACACTCTCTAAAATTATTTTCAAAAAGGGCTTTGAAACTTCGAGAACGAGAATGAGCTGCACTTGTAATTACCGAAACCTCCTGCGTTTCTATCCAGGAAGCGCCCCACTGTCGAAATAAACCTACGGAGAGAAGAGGTGGCACCAGATTAAAAGAGCAAGCACTCTAGCGGTATACGGCGTGTTTATTTTTATGAAATGAAGTTTCAAATATCAAAGACTATTTTCAAAAGAAATCAGCTTATCCGACAAGCGCAGCGAAAATCAAGTTTAATTAGAAGTCTGGCGTGTTACAAATTGAGCGTCAAAGGTCGGATGTCATTTGCTAGCGGCTTTCAACCACTCTGACACTGTGCACTTTATACTGATTCAGTATACAAGTGTCACTTTAGCAGCAGTGGGTTTTGGAGTGGGAGACGAAAAGCTGCGGGTATCTTCTGCTTTCGGAGAAAAGGCCCTTGGCTGAAGACTGGAATTTCCCAGACGTCTGTCTTCAGCTATTTAAATTAAATAACGTAGGATACAGGACCAATGGAGCGATACTCGCGGGTACGTTCTAGCAGACGTAAACAAATATAGAAGCTGTGTACCAGATGCGGCAGAGACGTGTTGGGAATACGAGAACAACACAAGGTTCAAATGGTTCATATGGCTCTGAGCACTATGGGACTTAACATCGAAGGTCATCAGTCCCCTAGAACTTAGTTACTTAAACCTAACTAACCTAAGGACATCACGCACATCCATGCCCGAGGTACGATTCGAACCCGAGACAGTAGCAATTGCGCGGTTCCGGACTGAAGCGCCTAGAACCGCTCGGCCACCGCAGCCGGCAACACAAGGTTAGCCATACTTGAAGACTTCAGCAATTTTCTCGTTGTCTTGTACATGTTGTTTGACTGACGGATCCCAAGCAGAGGACTATATTGTTCCCAGTACCTGACGGTGTCCACCACGTACAACTTCGTCTCGTAAACGGAAGGCGTAAGAAACGGTCAACCGAATCGTCTCATAATTGGAAGGTCGCTTGTGTAAGTCCTAAAATGAGGGACTCTTTAGATATTTTTGCCCAACCTCCCCCCCCCCCCACCCTCCCTCTCCTCCACCCCTCATTTTTTAGAAAAAACAGCTCTAAATTTGATGACTCGCAGTCGACCAAAAATTGACGAAATCTATAGATGAATACTGGGTATCTTCCATCGTCATATGTGGACCCACTAACTCTTTTCTTCCTATAACATAAGGGGAAAAAACGTGTTTTGGCTGTCCCATATGTAGCCCCAAGGTAAACGCTCCGCAACGGAAACGCCGCTGCAGTGGCGATGAAGAGTTTTGGTTGGGGAGCAGGGACTTTCTCTCTGTTCGATTCCCAAATGCAATTTATTTTCATTTGTACTTTTTTCGTTTCGAAATTGATAGGAATAAGAATCCTAATAATGTAACTATATCTATAGGCAAAGAAATTTCTCAGAGGACTTGGATTAGGAAAGGATTAATATTTTAAACCTCGTTGTACGAAAACAATTCCAAGGCGATCATTCGACGCATTGTATCGGGTAAGGGAGGAAAACGAATCCTTGTCGCAGTCGGTAGAGTACATAAAATAAAAAATTCGTACATGGCACAACATTTCATCATAGTGTCAGGAAAATTGTTGCCTAAAGTTTTCCTGTGCTTATAAGAAACTAATGATTAGTTTCGTCCTCGAAGTATAGAGGAAGTCAGTCGTTTAACCGATTTGTAAAAAAAATATTTTCGTCGCTTGCTCCAAATCCGATAAACTGACAAATTAAATTTATAAAACATATCTTGAGAACATTTCAAAACCATACGTGGTTGATAACACGTTTTGTCTGATACTGCACTCCTAGGCTGGGTAAACTAACGCTATCATGTATTATAGCATGTTTATAGATGACGAGGGTTCGCCGACTTGCACGGTACAAGTAATACCGCCAAACTGACACTCGTGTGTCAGTCATGTGATGTTTATTTCTATTGCCAAGTTAAAAACTTTATTTAGAGGTTTCAAAATGCAATCTGCTTCTGGAAATCGAGCGGGAATTGCACAATCACGCGGATGGCATGATGATTCACAGCGTAATTCATGATCAACTTCCACCACAATTTTTCAGGCGATGTTACCGTATGCATTAAAATTAATTCCCGGAAAATAAATATTTTAAAATGTAAATCAAGTCTGTTTCCCGCCGAATCTTCGGAAGGAACAATGTAATTGCACCAAGATTGCATTCATTAGATATTATTCGTACAGCGAGAATATTTGTTACAAATGTTCGTATAACAAGTACCATCCCTTTATTTTTTCGAGAGAAATGGAAGATATTTAACAAAGTGAGTCGAAGAGCCATTGTAAAGCGACCAGGATTAAATTTTTAATTATTTATTAAAAGCCGTTTCGTTTGCGAAATTTATTTGCCTACCTTATTATTGTTCGTTATTGATTTAATTACCTTATTAACACTTCTGTTCCTACAAATTTCGAAACTGCAAAAAGTACAAATGAAAAAAAGTATGCTTTTGGGAATGTAACACAGATTCTCTGCTCCCCAGCCAAATGGCTTAGTCGCTACGCCAGAGGAAGTTTGTTTTCCTTACGGGTACATAAGCGGCAGTGAGAAAAATTTCTTTCCCTGATTTCTAGCAAATAAATAAAGAAAATGGATTTGCGGACACCACAAATAATGTCGAAAAATGCACAGTTTTGAAGTTTTTATCGACCTCGTCAATCCTGAATCGATTACGCGTCTTGAACTTTAGGTATGATTTTCCGAAAAGCGAGTGGGGGACGGAGTTGAGCCTAAATAGCTTAAAAGCCTTTCAGACTTTCACAAGCTGCGACATCGTCTTCAGACTTTGTGCACAAGCGAACTGCCAAATACGACCCCATCGGTTGCCCGTGTCTGAGGCCTTACCCTTATCAAAAAATTACCGCCATTTGTCTCATACGTCATCTGCTGCCTCTGAACTCGAAATTCAGCAAAGCGATGTGAGCTCTTCCGTCCATCTCAGTCGTTCCTCAAATGCTACGTGCGCTTTTCGCAGTTCTGATGGAGGGAATGTCAATAAAGTTGGCGTAAATAAAATCAGTGCGAAGTACCGTTACCCTGACCTAAGTACACACATCAAAAAAGTTTTGCATCACCTAGGTTCCGAGAGTTCCAGAACCTGTACAAAAAATTGGAATAGAGATCAACATAAACATCATTTGCGCCCTTTTTATTGCTCATTAAAACCACACATTGCATGTTTTACCATTATACAGCGAGATCTTCAGAGATGGTGGTCCAGATTGCTATACACACCGGTACCTCTAACAGCCGGTAGCACGTCCTCTTGCATTGATGCATGCCTGTATTCGTCGTGGCATACTATCCTCAAGTTCATCAAGGCACTGTTGGCCAAATTGTCCTACTCCTCAACGAGGATTCGGAGTAGATCCCTCAAAGTGGTTGGTGGGTCACGTCGTCCATAAACAGCACTTTTCGATCCATCCCAGGCATGTTCGATAGCGTTCATGTCTCGAGAACTTGCTGGCCACTCTAGTCGAGCGATGTCGTTATCCTGAAGGAAGTCATTCACAAGACGTGCACGATGGGGACGCGAATTGTCGTCCATGAAGACGAATTCCTCGCCAATATGCTGCCGATATGGTTGCACCATCGGTCGGAGGATGGCATTCACGTATCGTACAGCCGTTACGCCGCCTTCCATGACCACCAGCGGCGTACGTCGGCCCCACATAATGCCACCCCAAAACATCAGGGAACCTCCATCTTGCTTCACTCGATGGATGGTGTGTCTAAGGCATTTAGGCTGACCGGGTTGCCTCCAAACACATCTCCGACGATTGTCTGGTGGAAGGCATATGCGACACTTATCGGTGAACAGAACGTGATGCCAATCCTGAGCAGTCCATTTGGCATGTTGTTGGACCCATCTGTCGTGGTTGCAAAAATGGACCTCGTCATGGACGTCGGGAGTGAAACTGCGCATCATGCAGCCTATTTCGCATAGTTTGAGTAGTAACACGACGTCCTGTGGCTGCAAGAAAAGCATTATTCAACATGGTGGCGTTGCTGTCAGGGTTCCTCCGAGCCATAGTCCGTACTTAGCGGTCATCCACTGCAGTAGTATTCCTTGGGCGGCCTGAGCGAGGCAAGTCATCAACAGTTCCTATCACTCTGTATCTCTTACATGTTCGAACAACATCACTTTGGTTCACTCAGAGACACCTGGACTCTTCCTTTGTTGAGAGCCCTTCCTGGTACAAAGTAACAATGCGGACGCGATGGAACCGCTGTACTGACCGTCTAGGCATGGCAGAACTATAGACAACACGAGCCGTGTTCCTTCTTCCTGGTGGAATGACTGAAACTGATCGGCTGACGGACCCCCTCCGTCTAATAGGCGATGATCATACATGGTTTTTTACATCTTTGGGTGGGTTTAGTGACATCTCTGAACAGTCAAAGGGACTGCGTCTGTGATACAATATCCACAGTCAACGTCTATCTCCAGGAGTTGTGGGAACCGGGGTGATGCTAAACTAATTTTGATATGTGTATTAGAAGAAAAGGAGAGAGAAGTGGGCTTGGATAAAAGAACCGTATTCCAGAATGGTAAATTTTTGTGACCTCCTCCAGCAGCTGAGGTAGTAACGACACGTTCCAGACGGATGGCAACCACTTCCGTTTTGAAAAGGGACTTTAGAGTCAGAAAACTGTTATGTTATGAACAGGCAATAACCATAAAGACCATAAAGCCAAGGGCTTCATTTTAATACCTTTTGCTGACATGCATCTATTTCCAGAACAATCGTGGGGTAACCACATGTTTAAGTAGATCGAGAATGTAAAACTTGAGCTTCTCTCCGAGTTTCGAATGTTCCGCTAACTTACTGGAATTTAGCCGGCTAACGTCCTTGACAACTGCCGATAATTCGTCAGATCAACACCCTGACAGTTTGAGGTCGCAACTGAAACAAGGGATCGATCTTAGTGGCCGTGGAAACGTTTCGACATGTGCTGATTTTCTCTTACGTTTTATTCGATAATCACTTCTTTGAGCAGACAGAATTGCGATGGTGAGCACTTATTACTTATACTTGCCAATCTTTTTTTTTCTTTTTTTTTGCAGAACATTTACATGGACATACTCTGGAATCGGTGGTACTGAAAATTGCATGCCTTTTTTTGTATGTAGGAGCTACTTTTGTTGTTCTCGCACATTCTACCGCGTTTCTGTAATAACCGAATCCCTACGTGTAAAAACATGGGACGAAACTTTTGTTTCAATCAAGCAGTATCCTGCGTTTGTTTGTGAGGCTATGCTCAGCATCTGAAGCTTTCTCAATTTCCTGAATTTTTAATGTGTCCTTGATGTTCTAGACAGAGATCGCGAACGGTACGGACGGACCGACCGATGTAGTTGATTCTGCTCTGTAAATCCTTGGGGCCCTTAAAACGAGACTGTCCTAAACCGGACGAGCATCTGCTCATATTCTTAGGAAGTCCCAAATAGGTCTTATTCCTCGTTTTTCCAGGAACTTGCCTATTTTGCTAGATGTAGCACCGCGGAGAGGACGGAGCATAATCGGTGGATCATCACGTGGTTGGTCAATACTCTTACGTTTTCGTTTCTTAGAGTGCGCCAACTTTCTGTCACGTGCCCCGCATTCACTTATACAATTTTCCCAATACTTACCCTTCCAGAGCTAAGTGGACTATTCCTGCATGGCGTAACACTTATGAAATTAACTTTATTCTGGCAGGGGCAACCGTTGGACTACTTTCCTCAGTATTTTTCCCTTGTCTCTCGTTTCGTACCTCATACATCCACTTTCTCCTCAATATCCACCTGTAGTACCACGCTTCAGATACAGTTTATGCTTTTCTGAGTTTTCGATTCCCATATTTAACACCCTTAACATGCAGTATTTGAGACATACAGATTCAGAAATGTCTTTTCTAATTTATATCAGTATATTAGATCCACAACTTTGTGTCCACCGTTTTTTCTCTGAGTTCGAGGCTTCATTGAGAAAATCTTACAAAACTTTACCTTTCAAAGTATTGGTCATTGCTGGTCACTACTCTCTCCCATCTTTCAGGCAGAATACGAATTCCGCAGCAGAATAAATGGGATGTCGGCTGCCAGATGCCTGGGTTGTCAGGTAGAGGTTGTTGGTTTGCAGCCCGGCGGTGGCAATGGCGGTGGTTGCATAGATACAGTGTCAACACCAAGCCTGCTTCAGTAGAGCTCGAAGCAGTGATTGACACATGACAGGCACTGTAAGTCGTCCGCAGTGCCGATCGTGACCTGTTTGGCTGGGCTGGGGTTTAAATGCAGCCTCGCAGCACTGACTTTGCAGAAGGGACTGCGTTTGTGTCACCGCGGGAATGTCTGGAACAGGGTCGGTGACCAACATGGATCTGTTGGTCACTTGGCAGCGTGTCAGGCTACAGAAGCATCCTGGAGGATGGTCAGCGTTCCAGGCTTTTATAAGTTATACCCTGCTTTTACACAAACACTGTCACATGCTGTCTGGCTCTAACACAGCAAAACAGGCACTCTTTAATCTATATTCATACTATCTTGTTTACCTAATCACTATGATCTGACAAGTAATGAAAACTGCTCAAGGAAGGAAGCCAGTGGCAGCATAACTGTTGCCGCTTTTTCGGTTGTATTTACAAGGAAGAACTCTATCAATCAGTGAACACTTTGCATCTTCCTAACACATACTTCATCCTCGTAATAGATCAATAAAGATACATAGTACTTCATCATTGTATTCCTGACAATATTTAATAACGAAACTAAGTATCTCAACGCAGAACTGCCTCTCATTCTGAGAGAGTATAAGTAGTCCAGTGGCCACACCCCACTGAAATGAAATGTCGTGTGGCGAGGGCCTCCCGTCGGATAGACCGTTCGCCTGGTGCAAGTCTTTCGATTTGACGCCACTTCGGCGACTTGCGCGTCGATGGGGATGAAATGATGATGATTAGGACAACACAACACCCAGTCCCTGAGCCGGGAATCGAACCCGGGCCCTTTGGATTGACAGTCTGTCGCGCTGACCACTCAGCTACCGGGGGCGGACACTCCACTGAGCTCTCTGGAACTACGGACTTACTTCCTGAGTTGCAGTCAATATGCTCATAATAGTTTCCGAAAAACTTCATAAAACTTCCTCTAGTACCCGATATGGTTTCTTGTAATGCCAGATTCCTACAGACATCTTTGACTGGTTTACTGCTATTATGTGCACTGTATCCTAACAAATTTGGGGCAAATTAATTGATGTCACCATGTATATCGACCATCTTGTATCCGTGTGGTACCACAGCATGTTGCTGCCCTGGGTCATTGCTGCATAATGGAAATGGAAATGCCGTGTGGCTAGGGCCTCCCGTCGGGTAGACCGTTCGCCTGGTGCAAGTCTTTCGAGTTGACGCCACTTCGGCGACTTGCGTGTCGATGGGGATGAAATGATGATGATAAGGACAAAACAACACCCAGTCCCTGAGTCCCTGAGCCGGGAATCGAACCCAGGCCGTTAGGTATGACATTCTATCGCGCTGATCACTCAGCCACCAGGGGCGGACAGTGTCGCATAATATAAAACAGGAAATCTGAACCATTCAGTTCTGTTGCGACTCTTACACCATGCGCTACTTGGTCTATGGGGAGTTACCATTGATTACATCTGCCTTATTATCCGTCTTACATCTGGGGACTAAACCATATTCCTCAACTATCAGACTGTCCTATCTCCTAATTCACACTTTACTTATTATTCGAACTATCAATGTTTCCTACCAAACTAAACATTTAAGCTGCAGAATCCACATAATCTAAAAGTTCATCCAATATTTTACCTAAACTTTACTGTTGACAGTACTCATTCTACTGTAGAAAATTCTTGTCTAGAGGATAAGTCTATTCTTATTTTGGCCTATTCCTAAGTCCTCTCCGCACACACAGTTTCCCACCTCTAAGCCAGGCACACTCTTGGCACCGGCTTGCATAATGCCTTTTTCGATGTGGTACCCAGCAAATTACATCATAAGACTTATGCACAATGCTGTGTTTCCTTGAAAATTACATTTGGAACATACCACGGTTGTTAATGGCTCAGCTCTCTCACATTCACGAAACACTGCAAATGAGTCAGAATTCGACATAATAAAAAAGAAGAATACAAGGATAGAAGATATTAAGATACCAGGGTACAAGCATCCCATTAGTGAAAATCAAAATTGTGAATCGCTACTTACATATATTGCTGTCCCAGTTGAATGATTATTGAAGTCTTCTGCGATCAGAATGGAAATTTTCTTCGAAGCATCCCTTTCCTGGCAATTATAATGGGGCTTGAGAGACGGTGGGGTGTGGGCAGCGGGCAGCTGTCACACACTCAAGATGGCGAGTGGTCTCGTAGAGGTGACAAGGAAGTGTTAGCTGTCAGGAGCCTGGACACTCGGTCAGTGGTCACTGGTTTGGAATCCATTGGCGGCAACGCCGGTGGCGACGTAGTTACAGTGTAAATACCAAGTCAGCAAGACTTTCTGACACATGTCAGACGATATGCACGGTTCTGCTGCGCCGATCATGACTTACTCGGCTTGGCAAGGGTTTAGATGCGGCTGCTCAGCACTGAATTTGCAGAAAAAACTGCGTTCCTGTGTCACCACAGAAATGCCTGGAACAGGGGCATTGACTGACATGCTTCTGTTGTCACACAGTAGTATGTTAAATTGCAAAAGCTTCCTTAGGATGGTCAATGTTCCAGGCTGTCGACACGTGGAAGCGGTGGTACGGAAACAATGGCTTCTACTGAGTTGCTGTATCAGGAGTGGTCAATGCTCTGTGCTCTGTCCAGTGCACTGCTACTGTTCATCCTGCTCCAAGTGGAATAATAGTAATTATAGACAAAGATTATATTTGATAAAGCAGATGTGAAAAGATTAGCACAACATGGAAGAAGTGGAGAATAACATCAAGTTAGTCAAAAGAATGTCCACCATTATATTACGGCGGGGTCAGGATGATGAAAGCGTTTACTGACGTTGCGGCACATTTCGTCAATGGTGCAGGATGATTGACAGTGCAACAGGTATGCAGAACCAGATGATCGGCCGTCATTTAGTCTTAGAAGCAGTGAGAAAATAACAATAGTACGTTTATTCATCATAAGCAATACAACAGTCGAGGGCGTTGCTGTGGTCAACATGAGGGGCGTGTTCTGGTCCAGGATGGTGGTGGTTTCTAGATCAGCACGCGGCAGCGAGAAGCGGACAACGGCACGGAATCTCCAGCCAGACAGGCGGCAGCAGAAGAAACCACGTCAGCACCTCAGCCAGTGCAGAGCTGCGTCAGGCCTGGACACAGGCACGCAGTGGTAGCTAAACTCCATTGCAAGCCGCTCACTCCGGTTGGTGCGAATGTCAGACAAGATAACAGCGAACGTAGCATAGTGCGTAAATGCTGGGCAGACGGCGGCTCGGCAGTAGTCAGATGCGGGTGGCGCCTGAGCACGGGCTGCGAACCGTGGACAACCGGGTAGGCGCCCTACAGTCGGCTGAAGTCAGCCAGCAGGTGGCCCCCAGCTGAAAGCCAGCAGTTCAACTCCTGGCAGCATCATGACTAGGCGTACGCAGCCTATATACCTGCAACTAGCGGAGGCACAGTCTTTGTAGTAGTTAGGCAAGATAACACGCATCAAGTAGATGGCTGACGTGGAGTACTCCTCAGTGCTAGCTGCAGGCGATGACAGATACTGCATTGCTGGAATTGGCGGTATTTATGGTTAATTGACCTGCTCTTTAGTGACAGGGTATAGCTCTTTTGTGAAAGGATGTCAGTTTAGATCACGTAGGCCCCAGAAGTGGCGCAGCTCCAAGCTCGGACGTGTTGTAATCCAGATCATCACTTGGACGGTCTGGCCCTCATACTGTGCTGTGCCGACAGTGTCGCAGACACCAGAAACAGCAGTCATTAGGCCAGTCGCGTGGCAACCAGACTCACTTTAATGCCAGGGCTGAGACTTCCGTAGTGTCAGCTCGGCCTCCCCGTTCTGCTTCTGGTCGAGGAATGCAATGACAGATTTCTGCTCACTTGGCCGCAAGTTACAGACGCCGATTTGGAAGTGGCGCAGCAATACACTGGTGTACAAAACTTAAGGCGGAAGGTAACTTTTGCATAATGTTTCACCGACAAGTAACATAGCTCTATGAAATTGGCGCAACAATACACTGGTGTTCAAAACTTAAGGCGGAAGGTAACTTTTGCACAATGTTTCACCGACAAGTAACATAGCCCTGTGAAATTAGTAGGACCATACAAGAAGGTCATGTTCGACAATACATTACGTAGCCTCATATGGCGAGAAGTGAGAACAGCTCCTTCTTCGTATGGTCCAAGTTTCATCGAGCTATGTTACTCGGCTGTGAGACATCATGCGAAAGTTACTTTCTGCCTCAAGTTTAGCACACTAGTATATTTACATCAGCAGCCACCACTGATCACCGATGCACAGCGTCGTGTCACGAAACATGGCGGTTTTGAATTTGTAGATAGGATTACGGGAAACATAAATGCGTCCATAAAAAATCACTACTTCCCAAACACAGCAATGTGCTTATAAGCGGAATCGCTCAGCACAGTGTAAACTATGTTACTTTCAACTGGATACCTGCAACTATTTTCAATAAATATCAGGAATAAATGAAACGTGGGATAGAATGCATACTCACTAGAAATGTTTTTCAGAAACTGAAACGTAGAAACCAAACTAGAAACGTTAAAAATTGTGTGCTTGGAGCCCAAAACCATGTTTGCGCCTTGTTTTGGAGAAGACTCAATTATGCCTACAGAGTTTGGTTTGACTAAGTTTCAAAGTTCCATTACCTCATTTCACTAATTCAGGGCAAATCCAAGAGATAAAGCTAAACCACTGGATTAAATAGCTTCCCTATACAGTGCACAGCAGAGCATTTGTGAGAATCTGGATGGCGAGAAAGAGGCTGGGTTGAGGTGCACACACGCTTACGGATGATATTTTGTTTAATGATGTCAGATACAACGAGTCTGGAACGCAGTAGTTTACGAAAAGCAGAGACTCGAAGCGAAACCTAGATATACCGCTGTAAATCGCAGAATCAGGTTAACGAAAACTAGAATTTAGTGCCCCGTCGACATAGAGTTCATTGGAGATTCTACATGACTTCTACAAAGCAGTGGTCCATGGCTGCCTTGGAGGATTAGTTCTCATGCTCATCAACAGTGATTCATAAAAACGGCAAATTTGAAAAAAAATAACAATCTAGTGTCAACATAATTACTGCTCCATACGCTTAGCTACAGCTTGTAGCTGACTGGATGCAGCGATAACCGAAAAATCTCACAGCTCTCTGTTATTGACTTTCGCAGTATGAAATTTTCTCATAGTCAGATCTTACTACACTTAAGCGACCAATCGGTATGAAGTATCAACAAATTTAAACTGGTTGTGTGAATAACGCCGTCTACATCGCAGTTTTTATCATATTTTCTATTATCGAATCCAGCCGGTACATGCAAACTTCAGATCTAAAAACGCGTCTCAGAAACTGTTGTACGTCGTCAGCTACTGGTCACGTTGGCAAAACTACTTTCTCTCTCTCTTTCTCTCTCATATATATATATATATATATATATATATATATATATATATATATATATATATATGAATATAATAGAGGGAAACATTCCACGCGGGAAAAATATATTTAAAAACAAAGATGATGCGACTTACCATACGAAAGCGCTGGCAGGTCGATAGAAACACAAACAAACACATACATACACTCAAAATTGTAGCTTTCGCAACCAATGGTTGCTTCGTCAGGACAGAGGGAAGGAGAGGGAAAGACGAAAGGATGTGGGTTTTAAGGGAGAGGGTAAGGAGTCATTCCAATCCCGGGAGCGGAAAGATTTACCTTAGGGGGAAAAAAGGACAGGTATACACTCGCGCGCTCACATACACATATCCATCCGCACATACACAGACGCAAGCAGACTCCTTACCCTCTCCCTTAAAACCCACATCCTTTCGTCTTTCCCTCTCCTTCCCTCTTTCCTGACGAAGCAACCATTGGTTGCGAAAGCTAGAATTTTTTGTGTGTATGTATGTGTTTGTTTGTGTTTCTATCGACCTGCCAGCGCTTTCGTATGGTAAGTCACATCATCTTTGTTTTTAAATATATATATATATATATATATAAATTTGTTGTGTCGCATAGCACTCTGTGATTACGCAAAAAACAGCGATGCCAGACGAGGGAATATCTGAAAAATGTGTAAATAGACTACACTTCGTGACGTGACCGAAAGTCGGACATGTAATACCGAAAGTAAAATCAACATCTTTGTATCGAACTACTTTTAGATTTAGAAAGGAATCCAGTTTGTAAGTAAGATTCATTATAAATCACTCATGATGTTTTGTATCAATAAAACGAAACGCGTTTAATGATAAAACTACACACATTCTTGTTGCACAAACGGATTTAAAATACCTTCAACAATTGTAAAGCAGACACGGCCAGTTTTACCACACAAATAACTAAGTTTACTATTCTGTCTCGAAGAAAGTCGCTTCAGCAGTCCCCGGTAAATCCGGTCGACGCATTAATATTTATGAGGATTAAATAAAGTAAATGGATTAAATTCTTCTACCGGTTTTCAAAAAATAAATCGCTTCGCGTGGGGCACACTTTTTAATAACATTGCTGAGGAGCTCACAGACCCGATAATCTTGCAATAGCGAGTTGTATTTGCTATCTTCACCGTCAAGCCATATTGTAGCATGACACTGGCAATATACATGTTCACAGCTTATAAATAATGTCTCTGACAAAGTACCTATGTATCGGATTCTATTCTGTGATTATTCATCGTCAGTGACTTGTAAATCTGTAGGCTAAAATCTACATTTTCTCCGACCAAACCATGGTCCTATCCGGGGTATTCGTGCATTTTGTTTCGGCTAAAAATGCTAATTTGTTTGTCTATTCAAAGTCGTTATCTGAGTTTTGTGTTGTTGTAGTGACTACTACCAGTACCTAATTAATTGTCCAATTTTCTTGAGATCATTCCCTCTGCGTGGACATTTGATTTCTAGTTTCTTTGACTCTTCCTCGTTCTGTTTTCTATGGTTGTTTCGTTTATTTTCAGTTCGAGGACTGTTTCCAGTAGCTTTCCATTCCTGTAACTAACTCCCTGCTAGCAATATTTATTTCATTCACATTGTCATTTCACTCATTATAGGAACTGTTTTCTTCTGTCAATAACATTTCAATTTTGGCAGTACCTATTGTGTGCAAAGTATATTTCGAAGTTTACGCGTTATGGATCGTGCTCATTTGCTTCCTTCGGGCAACTGCTTGAATTTGTCAGTATATTTTCTTGTAAATACTTGTCCGTTTCTTTGGCACCGACTAGCTTCAATACCCGGTGCATGCGACATATAACTGGCCTTGTGAAAAGCATGATTCCTTTACGTTAACGTCAAAATATCGACGTATTTGGCCCTGTTCTTTGTTGATCGTTGTGTTGTAAGAAAACTTTACTGAAAATTACAATCACCTTAAACTGAAGGACAATCCAGTTGATATTAAAGGTATTCGTGGTATAAATACCTTCTGTCCCTTTTCTTTGCCAGTCATTATACTGGCTTCGATGATGTTATTCTGTAGTTGTTTGATGCAAAGTTTTGTACCATTACACATTTCCGGCGAATTCAGATTCCGCAATAAAATGACCGTAGACCCAACCTTCAGTTTGAGGCAGTGTAACGGTATTCCTGGGACATTCAATGAATTTAAAAATTCGGTAGGAAAATTTACAGTTACATTATCATCAGTAATGGTATCGGTTGACATGTACATTTTCTCTGGCCCCAGAATCATCTGTTGGGCGGGTTTTTTGATGTCATTGACAATGTCATTTTTCGTGGCTAGAATAACTGGCTCACGCAATCATTCTGAATTAGTAAAATTTTTTACGATATCCTTAGGCGCTATTCATAAACACAATGTGTGAGAAAACAATTTGTGACCACCGCGACCAAACTCCTTTACTAACAGCAGGAGACCAAGGACTATCTACCATCACAACCGTGAGTGGATGGCAGTGAGTGTTCATAGAGAAAAGTGTGTCTGTACGTACACACACTTGTCTTTTATATATATATATATATATATATTACTCAAAGAAGAAATTAGATAAAAGAATCAAAAGAAAACATTCTTGAAGAAACATTTATATGTATCACATCTGAACTTAGGTAAACATTTAAAAGATTAGGTGTTCATTGAATTTATTATGGAAAAACCATACATATTTTATTTTATACACGTTAAGTACAATGAGTTGATTTTGTATATAAGATAAGAGCAACATGCGGCGTGAAAAGAATGCTTTAGTGATCGATTTAAACCCTCTTTTACTGCATTTGCGTCGATAGTTGATGAAGCTAGAACTCTAAACATTGCTTGATTGCGCATTGGTAAGCTACTGATTCTTACCCGCTTCATTTTCAGTTTTCAGATCATATACACAACGCGTTTAATGCTCACGTTTTCAAGAAATGCACCTACGATTTCTTTGTTTGCTCATAAATGTGTACAATGAGGAAAGAAATAAACATGGCATATATCATGGGCTGTAGATATAAACAAATTGAAAGATTCTTGAAATTTCGAAGGAACATAACTGCATGGAGGTACACTATGTGATCAAAAGTATTCGTACACCTGGCTGAGAATGACTTACAAGTTCGTTGCACCCTCCATTGGTAATGCTGGAATTCAATATGGTGTTGGCCCACCATGACAGCTTCCACTCTCGCACTGAGGAGAGGTATCGATGTCGGTCGTGAGGCCTGGCACGAAGTCGGCGTTCCAGAACTTCCCTAAGGTATTCTATGGGATTCAGATCAGGACTCTATGCAGGATAGTCCATTACAAGGATGTTGTTGTCGTGTAACCACTCCGCCCCAGGCAGTGCATTATGAACAGGTGCTCGATCCTGTTGAAAGATGCAGTCGCCATCCCCGAATTGCTGTTCAACAGTGTTCTGCGTGGTGTCTGTTTGTTCTATATCGTGTCTCCCTACCACTTTCGCGCAACGACGCTCTGAGCGTGTTTTTTAGGGAATTGACTAGTTTGAACCTGGGACCTGTTGCTGGTAAGGAGACGCCAGATCACACATGACATGTAGAATTCAGAAGAGTTCAGTGAGACTAGCGATGATATAACCAAATACTTAATGATTTCAGCGTCAGCTCCACTGCACTCCCTGTAAAAGAATCTTAATACTAACTAAATTTAGTGGAAGGGGTTCAAGGCTTTCCTATTTTTAGTTAGCTGGTAAAATAACGTCGAAAAAGCAGTTAAGTTTACCATTGGAAATTTTATTCTACTCACAAAACATTGTTTATAAATTGCACTATTGATAAAAGGAAATGTTTTAATACAGGATGGTAAAAACCAATTGCGTTCAACAAAAATGTGAGCGAATATTCCCTGAATGGGTTTCCAAGTTCTACAATGGATCGAAGGATGACCTATGCCATATCACATCTATAATCTAGGTTTAAATTAAGTTTCACAAAAAAGCAAATTATCAAAATGGTCTACAGTGACCCTCAATTATCTTTAATTACTCATCTAACTTGTCGTAAATTACAGTGGCTGATGTGGCTTCTCAATAGCTATAAAACAGAAAAATCATCGCGTTTCAGATTTTTATTTCAAGTGGCCAATGTGAACACCATGAGCTTTAATTGACGATCGACACTAGTATTACGCAAAAAGGGGTGTAACAGATGAGGCTTCTGCAGTTCTGAGTGAAGTTTTATGCGCTGTTATGCGGCATCGCGTGCGTTCATTACCTTGTCGGTGTTCGTCAGGGGGCGGTGGACAGCACAGCTCCGCTCACCTCGCTGTCTCGGAAGCAACTCCTTCCTAACTTTTCCTTACTACAATTTACCGAAGTTGGTTAAAAAAACTATCTGGCTGTGTTTTCATCTGACCAATCAGGGTCTCAATGTTAACCTTAAGCTCCGTCTACAAAAATTCTGTCTATCCAATGAGAAACGTTATACTTTTCGTGGTGGGGCAATGTTTTTAAAGTTTGCAATGTAACAGAGACGCGAAAAAGTCTCACGCTAAAACTTGCAGCTGGTGTGGTCCTTTTAGCATTATCGTAAGATCTATACTGTTCTTCTGGAGGGCTCTAGCTTTTAACATGGGCTGGGGGGTGGTCCTAACGTAACAGAGACGCGAAAAAGTCTCACGCTAAAAACTTGCGGGTGGTGTAGTCGTAGCGGTTAGCTGGCGACGTGGGTGTCCGTTCCTTATCGTAGGGCCTTCTCGCTTAACACGGTTCTGCTCTCGGCTTCTGTTCTCGGAATTGCGTCTGTCTCACGGTGGGAAGGTATGACATGCATTTAGGCATTCTTGTGTTAGTATGTGGTATTCCATTTGCTCACTCGTTACTCGTATTACTTTGGTTAATTTAATGTCTCGATTTATTCGGAGCTATGTGACATCCTACTGGATTTGCTTATCATGTCAGGGTTTTCATGGAAGGTGTTGGATTTGCCTGACACCTTACAAGTGAGAAGCAAGAAGGTGCTTAAAACATCAGTGTGGGCCTGTGATGTGACAGTGCCACGCAAAACAAACAAAGGTTCCAAGCCCCCTCCGTGAAAAACACGACCACACCATAACACCACCGCCTCCGAATTTTACTGTTGACACTACACATGCTGGCAGATGACGTTCACCGGGCATTTGCCATACCCACACCCTGCCATCGGATCGCCACATTGTGTACCGTGATTCGTCACTCCACACAATGTTTTTCCACTGTTCAATCGTTCTATGTTTACACTCCTTACACCAAGCAAGGCGTCGTTTGGCATTTACCGGCGTGATGTGTGGCTTATGAGCAGCCGCTAGACCATTAAATCCAAGTTTTCTCACCTCCCTCCTAACTGTCATCGTACTTGCAGTGGATCCTGATTCAGTTTGGAATTCCTGTGTGATGGTCTGGATAGATGTCTGACTATTACACATTACGACCCTATTCAACTGTTGGCGTTGTCTGTCAATCAACAGACGAGATCGGCCTTTATGCTTTTGTGTTGTACTTGTCCCTTCATGTTTCTAACTTCATTATCACAACGGAAACAGTGGACCTAGGGATGTGTAGGAGTGTGGAAATCTCGCTTACAGACGCATGACCCAGGTGACACACAGTCACCTGACCACTTTCGAAGTCCGTGAGTTCCGCGAAGCGACCCATTCTGTTCTCTCACGATGTCTAATGACTAGTGAGGTCGCTGATATGGAGTACCTGGCAGCACAATGCAACTAATATGAAAATATTTTTGGGGGTGTCCTGATACTTTTGATCACATAGTGTATATCTCAATGCAGAAGTGAGCTCTCGTTTTATTAGACGGCCAGTGCGTCGTTTTCTTTTTAGTAACACATCTTCTCATTTTGAAATATTATGTGTGCAGTTTCATTCAGTATGTGGTCAAAAATAATAAATAAAACGATAAATTCATTTTGGAAAGCACGTTCCAGCAATTTGCAGTTCACTAAATGTCACCAGTAGGTAGTTCTAATGGTATTAATGAGCATTTAAACTAATAGTTCCTACATTAGTTAGTGCAAAAGACCGCGTTATGAAGAAAGGAATGGTCTCTATAGCCCAGACCCTGTAAAATGGATGTGTGGGAATAAGAGATCGACCAGTAAAGTGTATTGTTTGTTGTTTGGACGAGTAGCTGATTTCTCTGGTTTGATGTTTATTCTTTGTTTTTCGTTTTTTTGTTTTAGAGCTTTACTTCCGACGTTAATCCAAGTAAAATAAATGTCTCTAAGTATATGTGGGTTTGATTTTAGATCTAAATAATTGGTGACCCGAAAACAAGGCCGGTTTAAGTTGCAACAACGTTTTTTCGGATTACATCCGTTAAACATGGAAGGCGCAAGTCGTTTTTTACAATCATTGGTGACGAGATCCTGCAGCTGCAAAAAGAGATTGAAGTTTTAGAACAGTCGACGCTGAGAGACGGCAGCAAACGGGACACGACGAGATCACAAACTCCAGCGATAGCTACAGCAGCACGAGCGCACACACGGGCCGAAAATTTTCCGCTTGCAGTTTCGTTCGTTCTGATTGCGCCGCCTCTACAACTGCGGGCACCTCCATTTACGCCCTCACAGCCGGACAAGGGGTTTGCGATTTTGGAAAGCATTTTCGCACAACGATGGATCACAGAGGACCGTGAACAATTAGCAGTTTGGGCCATAGAGCGACGACAATAGTTTCCGGTGTGATTCTACACCCGCCCCTCAACAAGCATACCTCGCCCTGAGGACTTCGCTAAACACTCGCTGCACGAAGCTACCGGAACAAAGGCCTTCACAAGTGTCTTACCAGGAGAAACGCGGGGACAGAAACCCGTCGGAATTTTGGAGACATTTGCGAACGATAGTGGACTGTGGCATAATGTCTAATGAGTTGCTGCTACATATCTGGCGACAACAGCTTCCCTCTCAAGTACAGTTGAAAATACATGTCTCTTATTTGGCGGCCCGTTGTACACGTTCCCTTAATGTCCTCAGAGTTCTTAGCGGTTCATCTTGGGGAGCGGATCGCACTGTCCTGCTTCGCTTGTATCGGTCCATAGTCCGATCGAAGCTGGATTATGGGAGCTTCGTCTACTCGTCCGCTCGGCCATCCCTCTTACGCCGGCTCAACTCCATCCACCATCGGGGGATACGTCTTGCGACCGGAGCCTTCTACACTAGTCCTGTCGAGAGTCTTTATGCTGAAGCTGCCGAGTTACCATTGACCTACCGGCGCGACGTACTGCTGTGTCGGTATGCCTGCCGGCTGTTGTCTATGCCCGACCACCCCTCTTACAAGTCCTTCTTCGCCGATTCTCTCGACCGTCAGTACGGGTTGTATGTGTCTGCCCTGCTGCCCCCCGGAGTCCGCTTCCGTCGCCTGCTTCGACAATTGGATTTTGCCCTCCCTACCACCTTCAGAGAGGGTGAGAGACCGACACCACCTTGGCTCCAGGCTCCGGTTCATATTTATCTCGACCTCAGCTCACTCCCGAAGGAGGGTACTCCGGCTGCAGTGTATTGCTCACGGTTTGTCGAACTTCGTGCTCGACTTGCCGGTCACACCTTTATTTACACCGATGGCTCCAAAACTGACGATGGTGTCGGCTGTGCCTTTGTCGTCGGGGCCGCCACCCTTAAATACCGGCTCCTCGACCAATGTTCCAGCTTTACGGCCGAGCTTTTTGCTCTCCATCAGGCCGTTCAGTATGCCCGCCGCTACCGCCATTCATCGTATGTACTCTGCTCTGACTCACTCAGTGCTCTTCAGAGCCTTGGAGCTCCCTATCCGGTCCATCCCTTGATTCAACGGATACAGCAGTCCCTCCATTCTTTCGCTGATCATGGTGGTTCTGTCAGCTTTCTGTGGGTTCCCGGACATGTAGGAGTGCCTGGGAATGAGGCTGCGGATGCTGCAGCCAAGGCTGCAGTCCTCCTGCCTCGGCCAGCCTCCCATTGTGTCCCGTCATCTGACGTTCGTGGGGATGTATGTAAGAGGCTTGTGTCGTTGTGGTGGGATGCTTGGTCATCCCTCCAAGGAAACAAGCTCCGGGTAGTAAAACCGCTCCCAACTGCTTGGACAACATCCTCCCGACCATCTCGGCGCGAGGAGGTTCTTCTGACCAGGTTGCGGATTGGGCATTGCCGGTTTAGCCACCGCTACCTGCTCTCCGGTGACGCAGCCCCGCAGTGCCCTTGTGGTCAGGCATTAACAGTACGCCATGTTTTATTGTCGTGTCCCCGTTTTAGTCAATTTCGTGTTGTCCTGTCCCTGCCATCTACTTTACCGGATGTTTTAGCTGATGACGCTCGAGCAGCTGCTCGTATTCTGCGTTTTATAACTTTAACTGGCTTGTCCAAAGACATCTAACCTTTTTTACTTATTTTATCTGCATTCTTGTCAGGTCCTTCTGGTGTTCCCCCCCAATCCCCTTGAGTTTTACTAGATTCCATGTGCTCTAACAACAGTGACTGGGCGCTAATGACCTCAGCAGTTGAGCACCCTTACACCCCACCCAAAAAAAAAAAAAAAAAAAAAAAAAAAACAGTTGACAATAATAGCGCACGAAGGACAATCATTGGATAAAATCCTGCAAGTAGCTGATAGAGCATGTGCCACATTGGAATCAACCACTGTGACTTGCGCAGCAGCGACAAATATGATTGTATACGATTGATTTCTGACCAACAGATACTTTGCTTCATCACGTGTGTAACTCATTCTTTTAGTAACGTTAACCTAATCTCTGTAACACATACATGCTTCATAAATAGGTGTTTCACATACATATTAATAAAGATTTAATTAACAGAGCGTAGTTTCATCCTTGGTTTTCACAGTAAATTATTGTGTCCCTTTAACAGTAGCCTGTTGCATCATTTCCCAGAACATTTCTTGCCAGGTACTCTGTGACAGTTTTTCAGGAATAACCTGCTTGATTTTATTTCTGAATTTCATTTTGAGGTTTTCAAAGTACTTAAGCCTACACTAAGCTTTGTGGTAAATTAATAATGATACTAGGATGCTATGCAACTACTGATTTTATTTATGCATTCCTCCATCATGCAGGAGATCAATTTTGGTACAATGAACTTGTCAGATACAGTCATGAACATAAGGGTGCGTATTAATGATTCTTCAAAAAGATTACGAGCCATGAGCCCCGTTACAGGTAACGATTGAAAGTGCTTACGATTGAGATGTTTCAGAAGGTTCCAGTTGTAGAGCGGAATAGATTAATGAAGGTAGTCAAGCAAATGGCTTCCTATGATACACAAAACTCGTGTGGCTGGGCTTATCATTGTAAATGTTGTAATGCGAAGAACACCACAGAAAAATCAGATGAAGCTACATGTCATGATTTTACCTGTGTCTATAAGGTGCGTATTAAAAGAGATGGACAAATACAGAATGTTCAGGTATATAATCAGCATTGTTGCTGTTGCATCATCAACAGACGTCTTATTACTCTAAGAAAGCATTGGCTACTACGGGGAAAGCACATGTGGAGATCAGAGGAAAACATAGCACTAGACCAAATGATTGTAAAGGAAAAACCGTATCTAAAGTGCATCAACATGTATAGTCACTGACAGATCGCAAATCACATTATATCATTCGTGATAGCTAACGGTTCTATTTACCAGAATAACTTAATATTCGGAAGCTACACCTGTTGTATTCAGAGAAAAATCTACGAAACCCTGTGATTTTTGTGACTAACTGCAACGTAAGTTTCGAGTACCCCAGAACAGACACTAGTTCAAATGGTTCATATGGCTCTTAGCACTATGGGACTTAACATCTGAGGTCATCAGTCCCCTAGACGTATAACTACTTAAACTAAACTAATGACATCACACACATCCATGCCCGAGGCAAGATTCGAACCTACGACCGTAGCAGCAACTCGGCTCCAGACTGAAGCGCCTAGAACCGCTCGGTCACAGCGGCCGGCAGACACAAGTTCAGTATGTGACAAATTTAGAGTCGCCTGTTCTAAAGAATTGAGATACAAACTATGACTAAACAGAAACAACGTCTAACGACTTGACATGAACTACATCAGAGGAAATCAGACAAGTTTTGCGAATCAAACATTCCGGATTTTTGAAGTCCAATAAATCTGTGATCAAGAAAGCAATCTGTATGGGTTACCAGACCAGTCTTCCGCTCTCTGATATATAAATCAAAGAAGCATTTTACCGCAGGCAGCTCTATCATTTTATTCATGCATTATTCGTTTGCTTTCTTCTGGGAAATCTATATTTTATCCATATGATGGAACACATTCCAACAAAGGACATGATGAAATTGCATTTCTGTTCAGAAATTCTGCCTGATCCCGTTCGTGAACTCAGTGTTCCTGTGATTCCTCTTCTGGAAAAATTAAAAACTACTGAAGGTAAATAAGATATCGCAGTGCCTGTGTTATTCCGAATACAATGAAAAATTCCTTTGGACACGCATGCATGTTCAGGTTCGAGTCCCGTTCCGGCACAAATTTTCAGTGTCGTCATTTCATCCAACATTTGATGATTATCTATATTCGCAACTGAGAACACATTTTATGTATTTCATAACGGGTGTAGTCGCCATAGTGCACGCATGCATACATGTCCAAAGGAACTTTGCCTCTTAATCGGAATAACAATGGCACTGCAATGTCCGACGACACCGGACAAGCGACTTTCAAAGTAAAATGTCTCGCCTGTACAGAAATGTACATAATGGCTGTACGAGTACAAGTTGCCGACACATGGTTGACAACATTGAAAGTTTGGTTGTGACCCTAAGTCGGGTAAGTATAGCTAAATGGCTGCCGGCACGGTAGCTCAGCGTGTGCGGTCAGTGGGTTAGCTACCCTCACTTGAGTGAACGGATCGACGATGAATCTAAACGGGTACCATTGGATGTCCGCCCTGAGCAATTGCAACGAACAATAAAGAACAAAATGAGACCAACAAAAAACAAAACAAAAAAATTGGTAAGGCGACCGCTCGCGATAATCGAGAAATCCGGGTTCGAATCCCAGTCCGGTACAAATTTTCACTGTCGTCATTCCACTCCACAGCTCACTGTTGCCCATATTCGCAATCGCGAATACGACTGGCTCATAATTATTCATAAAAACACAGGTTTAAATTTTATGGGTGACAGGTTTTCAGTAGGTCAATTTTTAGGTTAGATGTGTATCAAATGTATTTTATTTTCATGTCAAAATTAATGAAGTATTGTTGATGTTTTTCCGTAGTTATGCAGACACTTGATGCTGATCTCTGTGATCGAAACTCGTAATCAGTAACAAGTTTTCATTCAAGCAGCAGCTTATCCTGGTCATCATTACGTTGTTTGAACTTCCGTATTTTTTGTTTGATTCTCATTTACATTATTAATTTGTAAATTTCCATAGAGTTTTGCAGACCTTTCTCGTAATCTGGCAACGAATCAAACGAAAAAAAAAGAAATATCCAGCGCTGTCTCCCGGAGAACTTCAGCTTTGCTGCCATTGTTTCTGTCGAAACAATCCTAGGTTTTTCTGTTTGAAATCATTATCCCGGAAATATTTGATGAGTTTGGGTGGAAAGAGCGAAAGCCTTCGTCTGTGACACCTTCTTGGAAGAAGCCTTTCACAGCCGACACGGTGCGGAGGATTTGCTTGAGAGGATATCCGACCTGACAAAAGCGCTCACTGACTCGAGAATAAATGAACCTTCCCGTGCACGCAGAGAGCGAACAGCCATCGAATACTCTTCCATTACGAAGCGTCAAAGCACCACACGCAATCATAAAACGTTGCGTTCACCTGAAAATTATTCCAGTGAAATGTTGGCGAAACGTTATAAGTGTGTGTAACAAGATATATCTTCCATCAGGAGCCTTTATTTAAACAAAATACTCGAGAACACGATATGTAACTGCGCCTGCACCTCTAGAATATACCTTTTTTCGACTAGTTTCTTCAAATTTAGATCCAAATGTGGTGGAACATATATTAAGAAAATGAACTCTTCTGTAGGTGTGTGTTTCACATGTCATTCCATTTATTAAGATCGAGATTTACCACGCTTTTCCTAAATAAACTCAGCCTCGAAAATACTGTCCCACTCTACGGAAGCGTGATTTCGGAGAACAAAGGTTGGGAGTGATTGTTTATAGGTGTAACGTGCGAGATGGCACCGAAGAGATGATATGACGAAAGTTTTATTCTTCCAGACAATTTTTTGAGGTTAGAAAAAATGTCACATGGCATTAGATATGATGACTATGATGTGAGGAAACTATTTAGAAATCTTTTCAGCTTAATATCGATAGATCTGCATAAATATGTATTATATGATGTAATATACCTGAGTTCTTTTTCAGCTTACAAAGCAGCAGTTTCAACGCTGATGTACAACAGGCAAACTAACTCTGGTGCTCTGTTATCTTATCTGGCGTATAATGTGAACTTGTATCACTGCATTGTTTGCCACAATTCTAAAGACGTTAGAATGAAACACTGAAACCTATCCGGCATTTAAGTTGGTCGCGGCTGTCATGAATTTAGACATTAAGACTGTACCAACTTGGCTAGCTATTTGCAGCGGTTCATTACGTCTGTTTTAATAACACAGAAGTGTTCACTACCATGCCTTTTAAATTTAAATCCCTAATTATCAATTACCAAACAAAAAGTAATGTGTACTATGTCCTAGGTCTTATGCTGTCCTGCAGTAGAACAAGGTCTACTGGGTTGCCTATTTAGAGGATGTCAACATCAAAACAACTGCATATTTACTGTCAGGATTGTGGAAGATGCCACTGCAACAGATGACGCCAACATCGCCACAAGCAACGCCGAAGTCGTTGCATTACTTCCTTACACCAGTCAGGTGTAAGAAAATAGAGCGAGACAGGTATCGTTTCTCCCAGTCAGTATTTAGGTCATATAGCTCCAAGCCAGCCAGTTTCAGTTGTAGAGTAAGTTGAGTTTTGACTTCAGTGAAGTGAAATGACCAATCTGAGCTCTACGAGAGCTGCCTGCCATTGGGCATCAAGTAACCTTCAAGAGACCCTCCACGTTATCCTCTTGGCTACTCAGGTTGCCTCTTGTTCATCTACAGTGAACTTGTGTATTTTATCCAGTCTTCTTATATGAGTCGAACTCTACGAGATCTGTTCAAAAGATTTCGAAATATTCGTAATTTCGCGCCAATGGTGTGTTGGGGGGAAATGCGTTTGGCATTCCTGCACATGCCTGTGTTTAATGTCTAACTGACGAAAGTTTCATTGTTGCATGCCTATAAGTTATTGTTCAGTGCTATACTGAGTAGAAGTTGTGCCCAACAGTTTGCGAGTTTCGAAATGGAAGAGTTAGAGGAGCAACGCTTCTGCATTTAATTCTGCGTGAAACTCAAGACAACCTTTACAGAGGCAAATAAAATGATCCAGGAAGCCTACGGTAATGAGTGCTTAAGTCGTACTCGGTGTTACCAATGGTTCATACGGTTTAAAAATGGCCGAACGGAAGTTAAAGATGACGCATTTCGACGTCTATTGATGACGCTTATGTCAGGAACATCAGCGAAGTTGTGCGTGCCAGTCGAAGACCGACTATCCGAGAGATTACAGAAGAATCTAACATTTCAGTTGGATCATGTCATGAAATCCTGACACAGCATCTTGGAATGAGTAGTGCTGCCGCCAAGTTCGTCCCACGGCTCATGAGTCAAGAGCAGAAAGACCTTCACCTTGGAATCTGTAAAGAGTTTTTGGATCACACAAATGAGAACGAGATGTTGCTTAAAAGAATCATAACTGATGATGAGACATGTGTCTACTGTTATGACGTTGAGACCAAGGTTGAGTCTTCACAATGAGACAGAAAAGGTTCTCAAAGAAAAAAAAAAAAAAAAAAAAAAAAAAAAAAAAAAAAAAAAAAAAAAAAACTCGTCAGGTCAGGTCAAATGTCAAAGCCATGCTGGTAATCTTCTTTTGAAGGATTAGTTCATCATGAATTCGTGCCATAGGGACAAATTTTAATCGATGATACTATCGGGACGTGTTGCCACGCCTTCGAGAAAATGTGAGAACGAAACGGTCTGAAATGTGACGAGACCATGGCTCTTGAATGACGACAACGCACCCACACATTCATCCCTGTTGGTGGGTGATAGCTGCGCCACTAAAAACGAAATCACTGTGCTGTCTCATCCTCCGTACTCTTCAGAGTGGTCCTTGCCGACTTTTTTATTTCCAGAGTTGAAAACCCCGTTGAAGGGAAGAAGATGTGCAGAGACAGTCGAGATAGAAAATTCACTGACGGTGCTTCGCGCATTCCAGCAAGAGGCGTACCAAGACTGCTTCTCGAAATGGAAACGGCGCTGTCAGCAGTGTATCAATTGTGGAGGAGAGTATTTTGAACAAGACCGTGCACAATAAGCAAAAGGTAAGCGCAGAAAAGTTTTGTGGATAAAGTTCCGTAATTTTTGGAACAAATCTCGTATATTGTGTCTTGAATAAAAGTGACGACTTCTATTAATACTGTCATTTGTAGTTACACAGCCACCTTGCAGAAACTGACATTATTTTGGTGTGTAATTCAGCACTTTGTGACTGCCATCACAACGAGACGGCGACGAGAGTAATTGATAATGAGTGATAATTTACATTCCAATTATGGATACTTCTCGTAGTTAATCTTTTTTTTTTTAAAGTTTTCTCAGTGCAATATTGTCCGCCCCAGTAGCTGAATGGTCAGCGTGACGGATTGCCGTCCTCTGGGCCCGGGTTCGATTCCCGGCTGGGTCGGAGATTTTCTCCGCTCAGGGACTGGGTGTTGTGTTGTGTTCATCATCATTTCATCCCCATCCGGCGTGCAGGTCGCCCAATGTGGCGCCGAATGTAATAAGACCTGCGATATGGCGGCCGGACCTGCCCCGCGAGGGGCCTCCCGGCCAATGACGCCAAACGCTCATCATCATCATCAGTGCAATATTTTGGTGTTTCTACCACTTCTTTGACTCTGTTCTAATCGGGCACATTTACGTTTTAGTATGGCAACTCCAGCCTTGGATAGTTGACGCAGTTGCTGCTCCTGTTGCATAATATAGGAAGGACACAGAAGCTGATCCTGGATGCTAACTCAGTCGCAGCATTGAAAATGCACTGAAGAATGTTTCTAAGATTTGACGAAGATCTGTGGTGGAATCACGTTGTCAGGATGGAATAACAATATGTGGCCCACGTAATCAAACATGACACGCAACAGAAAGCCTTTTTACTTATATACTCTGGTGCAGACGTATGTAATTAATAAGCTTAACCTAGAGGCCGATCCTAGTTAATTAACATATATTCAGTTGAAAGAAAAGCTAACAGATTACTAGTATTGGTTGCTAGACGTAAACATTTTTGCTGTAGTAATATAAGCGGACAAATTTCCCGTGAGCGTATAGTCCAATTATAGGGATTGATGTTCCAGTGTGTCGGTGACAAGCCTAAGTAATCGTATATGGTTTCATTGGCATGGAACACGATTCTAGTAGATTCAATAGACGAGTGTCAAAAAAATAATTTATTGAAGTCGAAAAATTCCCCATTGGATACTTGTTTATCAGTGATTCACGCTTTTGAACAAACAATTACTACGTTCGCGACATTGCAGCATCCGAGTCCATAAGCCTAAGCCCATCCCAGTTCACATGATGGGCCGGATGCAGCCACCTGTTCTCATGGCACGACAGGAGAACAAGTTCCATCTAAGTGACGCTCCTGCCTTAATTGTTTTATAACTCAACAGCGTGAGAACTACTTTTACCAAAGGAAACTGTAATTATTGGCATGAAAAAGGACACAAAGTCGAATTGTGTAATTCATATGAAAGTGAACGGCAAACATCTCACTGATGACTGTTTGGACAGGGAGCATGATTTGCCAAGTTCGTTTTCTGACAACTTTCAGGCCAATACAGTTTTACCATGTTCCAGAAAAACTTTAAATTTAGTTATGACAGTCAGTGGAAATCTTGTCACTTTTCAGACTGATACAGGTTCATCGACAATGATTGTCAATTTGTAAACTCATCGAAAATTTGGCTCATCATAACTCAGACCATTCCACAGCAACTTTGCCAGTTACCATAACGATTGTAAAGCAGTATGTAGTCAATTATATTCAAGTGTACGGTATAAGGATACCAGGGTCCAAGCAAATTTGTTACCATTCAAATCACAGGACGCTAATAACTGTTTTGGTCTTGACCTATTGTCGACTTTGGTGTAAGTGCACAACACATCCAGTCAGGGGTGGGATAAAGTACTCCATGGTCACCTTACGGAACTCTCAAGCAGCACACCTCGAGATGGTCAGTGTCCATTCAGAAAGGTCAATGTTCGACCTCAGAAGACTCTACTACTACTCGACAATGGTGATACACCAACTACATAAGTTCAAACTGCATGTCAAAGTGTTTCTCTCTTTATGTCACCGGGGAAAGAGCAACGGGTGTCAGCTCGAATTACAGTTCGCTAGGTCGCTCCATATTCGAAATTCAGATGGAGAATCAGACCCGTTTCAGGAAGTTCCTCAGGCATGACGTCCACGGTGAGGTTTGGTTTTGTGCGACGGAAATGCTGCCATGTTTTCTTATTCATATCCACTCTGCTGGGTCTCCGTTTGGGCCAGTTACAGTACTCATAGAGAGAGTCTTCTAGACCTGAAAACGGCAGCTACGTGGACAGGGATGGGACCAGCAATTTCAACACTGTCCCAATGGAAGTTGACATTGCCGACCCCGAGACGCCAGTGCCCATCACCGTTGAAGGCTATTCTCAATGACATCGATATAGTTCTGTCATCTCTAAACTGAGGGAGAAATGGTTGCTGTATTGTGGGAACTGCAATGTCTGCCGCGATGCCTACCCGCCAGATGTCAACATCAAAATAACAACACTTACTGTTGTGTACATAGTTCCACTTGGTCAGCGCGTACACAACTTTCCCACTAGAGTGCGCCGTATTAAAGCACAACAGCGCAGGCACAGCGCTCGTCAGTCTCTGCACTACCAGATGGCGCTGCCTTAGAGACGGACCAAATTCTGCTTCCGCCGATCGGCGTATTAATATGTAATGCAGTCAATGAGATTGCTGCTAACGTAGAACCTTTTCTCCTCGCGGATCACACTTGCACAGTGATACATGAACGCGCGAGGTGTTATAATGAGTGTACAGACCTCCGATTAGTCAGTCTGCTTTGATCTGCACCAGTCTGTACCAGTCTACGTTAGTCTGTACCAGTCTATAGTCAAGTTTCAGTCTGCACCTAATAAGATTACCATATTCCTGTACATAGCCATGAAGATAAATGAATAGACACTTTGTCAAGTATCAGAGATATGTGAGAATAAGATTAACGTACCAAGACCAAAGGAACTTCAGATTGTCAATTGTAAACAGCATCCAGCATCAAGTTACCTAATGTCTATGCCTTTTATTATTTTAATAAATGTATGTGAAAATTAATCAAGTTCTGTTTAAAGTTGGTCACCATCAATCTGCTACTCTAAGCGTGCAAGTGGAATTTCTATCGTCTGACCTAACGGCAGAAGACAAACACGTCACGATAAGACCACGATACATATTGCTGATACTCGCCTACTTCATTAGAGCGATGAGTCAAATAATCGGATGGTGTGTGTACCAAAGGTCTTACAGTATGCACACCACACTTACTTAAGCCAGTCATATAGAAGTGTCATTTTGCACGTCTGGTATTTAGGAGATCCCCCCCCCCCTCCCCCAAGCCAACTAGTTCTATTTATGGAGCCGTTTCAATTGTGACTCCACTGATATGAAATGATCAATAGTTACCTCCGAGCTTTACACGAATTGCCTAGCCTCGGTCATTGAGTAACCTTCGAACAACGATCCAGATTGCTGCTCTGGTTTACAAATATTTATCGACAGAACTATACCCATCAGGCTGGCTAGCCGGTATTGGACTTAAGGCAGGTGTGTGTAACGTATCCAGTTTGGACTTTGCTTCTAAATGATCTGTAATAAACGTGTGAGTTTTATTTACAGTCTCCTCGTACAACTCGAAGTGTATACATTACGTCTTAAACAAAAGTGGTGACTTTTACTAATACTGTTATTTGTAATTACACTGCCACCTTCGAGAAACTGACATTTTGGCGTGTAATGCAACATTTCCAGAAGAAAACTATTACTGAATATCCTCCTACGCTCTTTTAACGATGGTAGCCTTTATCATAAAGCATATTTCATGGCATTCAAGTATTATGATTACAATGATGATAATCATGATTAAGAAATAGACAAACAGAATCTGGGTTGCATTCACACATAGTTAGCTATATCAACACTTTCACAGCAGAATAATGATTATTAAGAGTACTGTAACTACCATCTACTAGGCGCACACTTCAAGAGTCCACCGCTAGTCGACACTACAGTCATGACGCTGTAGTCTCAGAATCCAAGATGGCGCTAGCGGGAAATTGAAAAATGCAAGATGGTGTAACTGAGCTGTTCTAGTGGGAAATTTAAAAGATTTTAAAAATTCCTGTATGGCGCAACTGGCTCACTTGAGGTACTGATCATTATGTTGCCATATTGAAAAGAATCTGAACGCTCTGAATTTTTTGCACTATTCGACATAAAAGTTTTCTGAGTATCGTACCAAGTTATAATGTAAAAAGAAAAGAACTATGCTGGAGAAACCAACATTTCGGTCACCTCTAACGGTCTTAGGACGACAAGAGAGGCAGTGTGGTACTGGGCTGCTAGACTCATACGTCTCTCGCAGTTGACTCACGTATTGTGTGCAGCTGATCGTCTCGGGTCAGACGCCTACGTCGATCTTCACAAACTCTTCTTCTTTGAAGACTCTAGCTGTTTAAGGGAATTTCAAAATATACTTCTTTTCTACTCTGAAATGTTTCTGTACTCTCAGAATACTTCAGTTCAACTCTGTTATATTTTCAGCTCCCCAATAAAACAACTTCAAGGTTTCCACAAACGTTCAACTCTCGCGAGTCATCCCCGTCTTGGACGATTAGAAACTAACAAATACAATTATATGTTTGGTTTAATAACCACTATAAAACCAGTTCTTGCTTCTCGGAAGCCCAACACCAGAAAGTCAAATATAAAAGTCTTTAGTTTAGTACATAATTCATTTGTCCACAACAATACAGTAGTTACACCATCAAGGAATAGAGCGTGCTTGCTCTTTGTACTGGACATACAGCTCCTCAGGCGCCCGCTGCAAACACTTGTCCGCGCCGATCGACCGTCACTATTGCCGTATTTTCCTGATACACGTCCATCCTGCACACACAGAAACCGGCGGCGAGGTAGACCCATCTCCACTCTCTCACCCTCGTGCTTAAAATATCGGGTGTTCGAGACGGAGGAAAGCCGAGTGTCAGATTCTCGGAATATGACACAGCTTGGGTTGCAGATTGATACAATTTGGCAGTAATTTTATACACTTCTGGGCAAGATTATACACTTTTAGAGCCCGCTGAGACTGTTTGAGGGGTAATTCGATTCACTTTTGCTGACATCATTCTTTGGTGTCACCATCACTCTGGATCGACCACACTGACCATTGACCATCGTTGTCCACTGAACCTCATTGCCCACTGCCCATCATTGACTACCGACTATTCTGCACTCCACTGAATATCATTTCCTTTAAACAATGACGTATTTCCTTGACGGCGGGGGAGGAGAGGTAGATGCCTAGCGGTAGATGCGTGGGAGGAGGATCGTGCGCATTACATGGAATGGTGGACATGACCAGTAATGCCTGAAGAGATTACTTTGTATGGGAGGGGTTACATATTTAAGGAGTACATTACTGAAACGTGGGACTTAGGGAAAGCGGGAAAGGGGTGGACGGGGCCTAATGAGTTACCGTTGGTTGCACAGAAAACACATGCACTTTATTAAAAAAAACTCTCAACAATCATTTTAAAAAAATTAACTAAACTAGCGGCTGAAAGCCTTATTAGAAGTATTGAAAGTTATTGTCGGCTGAAGGCCACAAGCAATGTTACACACAATCAACGGCTGACGTCCTGATTAAGAAGGTTGAAAATTATTCGTGGGCTGAAGGCCAAAAGCAGTTTCAGAATACACAAGGGCTGAAGGCCTGTATTACAAATAAGGTGGACAATTACACTTTAAAAATACTAAAACCCTTTCTAATAAGCTTAATAACTTGTAACAAGCTATAGTGACGGCTGAAGGCCTCAATAAAAACAGGACTTAAAATTATTTGACCGCTGAAGGCCACAAGCAGTGTTACAAACAATTAAAGGCATAAATCCGGAAATACAAGAGGGGAAGGCAATAACATGTTAAAACATTAGGGTAAATTTTAAACAATTATGACTACTAGTTCAAATAATACGGAGTGATCCACAGACAGTGCTCCTTGGATCGATCTGAGGAAGGTGACTACAGCTCTGTAAGCGGTGAGACTGGCAGTCAAGAGTTGTACTCACGGAACAGGATGGCAATTCACACTAGGCGTAACTTAAGCGCCGACCCACCGACTAACCAATTTACCTAACGTCCGATCGCGGGTCAACGATGGAATATTTTTAAGCAAGGGCGAAGAGATGGACAGCACCACCTCTTCACAAACACACCCAAGGGTGACGGAAATACTAGAACCAAGGTAGAACGCCCAAAAACATATGCACAGTACAATTCAAGAGGCCGCCGTGTCAGACAGCATCAACACGACGAGGGAAGGTACACTGCCGGAATAGTACGCTAACCTCCAGGGCAGGTAACTGGGGCGTTAGCGGCCACAAGGCCGCACTTCACTAATAAGAATAGTACTAAATCCACACTAACACCAAGGAGTAGAAGGCGGCTAATAGCTTCCGCCAACAGACAGACTCCACTTGTTGCGGTTGGTCTCACCGACCCTGGGAGCAGCAATATGCAAACAACAGCGAGATCTCAAACAGTGGAAGTTTCAGTACTGAACACTGTTCACTCAACTTCAAACGTCCTGTGTTCGGCCGTCGGCTACAGCCCCTTGGTCCGACAGTGTCTGCACGCCGCTAACGGTCCCGGCCTGCCCTAGCGCTGCGAACCTACTCGCTGCTCCGTCCGAAGCCGAACTACCGACACCAGAACGCAGACAGCATTTAAATAACTGCCCATTGAAAACCACACAAGATACACATGAATCCGCGAAGACAATTCCACAATGTCTGAAACAATACTAAAACCAGACACTGTGAAACGACACGAACTGAATATAATTATGATTCCTGTTGCTCTAACTTTGTTCTTTTGAATTAATATGTCCCGTAATGTTTCACCATGTCTGAGCCGACGAAAGAAATGTCTGTAACCGACCTTGTACAGTTTCAGGCGAAGCATATTCAAGCCTACTGCTCAGTGTCAGCCAATTGACGTCATCCCTAAATAAACAGCAGCGCCACTACTGGTAGCTATTCCAAAATTTCCCCACATCACAACTAGGATGAAGAATGGTCGGACTATAGAACGAAACTGGAGGCCCATTTTGCAGCCTACAAAATAACAGGTGTGGAGTGCAATGCTTACATTTGATTCACCGTTGGTCCTAATGCCTGCCGCCTGTCTGTCAAGTTGTGTGCAGAAACTGTTCTCGGGAAAATGACGTATGACAATCTGGATAAATTGTTAGAAGAACGTTCTGATAGTCAGATCCATGTAGCAAGTGCACGATTTTAACTTTTTCATCTGAAACAGCAGCAAACTCAGAGAACCAAACAGTGGATTGCAGACCTTGGACATATCACAAGAAATTGATAGTTTAAATGTTCTAGTCGAATTAACTATCCTCTTCAGTCCTGAGCATAAATTAAAAATGGAAATAAGCTTCTTTGTGGTAATTAACTTTTGTTAATGCTAGTTAATAATTAATAACCCTCAAAAAATGTTTTGAAGCCATAGTAAATTTTTTGTAGTTGGTATCATGTACGATGCCTTGAGACTTAAGCAGGACAATTGTACACATAACTACGCAGTTTCATGTTGCTTTATTACAAAAAATGTTATAAAGATTACGCATGTTGTTCATATTTGCTGTAGTTTTCAGGATAGGTCAAACAACAAAAAAATGGCTCTGAGCACTATGGGAGGCCAAACAACAATTTTGCTACCAAACCTTCAACAGCTGTAAGCAAAAAATTCAAAATATTTAAACAAAAATTTTCTAAGTGAGCTGTCTACAGTAATACAATAATTATTTTAATAACACAGTTATTCTTGTTCATTTTTATGTTTCCAGAACAATAGGCATCACTCTTGGCAATTCTAAACAATCTTTCATGTGGTTTACATATTTGTGCTGATTTTAAATCAACGGTATACTCACAAACTAACATGGATTCTTTTCCTCTTCCATATCCACAGGAATTAATGGACAGGTTGGGACAGCGCAGGTACTTTTCAGTGACCGTTTTGCGTGAGGCATGTTTACAATTAATACTGGACTAGCCGACCAAGCAATACTTTATGATAAACACTCACCTAGATTAGTTCCAGTTTCAAAGACCACCATTTGGAAGTGCTTCAGCTTCTGCAATCCTTAAACGGTTCCTGGAGCAGGTAAACAAAAAGGTCCCTTCCAGCACAAATTATTTGGATGATATTGTAGTTCTGGGTTTTATGCCTACTGAACATTCAGCAAATTTAGACTGCTTGTTTCAAGTTCTTTCTGCAGCTGGCCTAACGTGGAACAAAGAAAAGTGTTCCCTCTTCCAGGAAGAGCGGCTTTACTTAGGTCACGTAATTAATGCACAGGGTACTGATCCTCCTACTTCACAATTAGCTGCTATTAGAGGTCTGCCGACGCCCTGTAACATTACGGAGTTCCAAACAATCATGGGGAAGCTCAAGTATTATATCAAATTTATTTGTAAAGCTGTGCAAATTGCTGCACTGTTCAACTGGCTGTGCAGGAAAAATGTTCAATTAAAGGAGACTTTATTAAGTCGTCGTTGTTTCATTCATTTTGACCCAGCTAAGCCTATATATTAGCTGTGGATGCATCTTCTTATGGGACTGGAGCACTTTTTTGAGTGGCCATTTGCAGCTATCTTTCCACCAGACATAGCCAGCATTTTTCTCTGTAGTCAATATTGAGATTGACCCCCATCGCCACTGCTGCCGCTGACACCACTGGCGGCGGCGCCCTGCCATCTGCCTGAACCAATGTCCACGGACAAGCCACTTCCGGAAGATCTTTGCCACTCCAGAAGATCACTTGACCTCAGCGTCTGCGTGTCTGGAAGCGGACGTGAACTCTGCGGCTGTTTTTTTGGCTGGTGTTCCCAGTGGATATCGAGGTACGGGTAGTGATACAGCATCAGCCTTAGCTACCCTCCCTGCCTCCTCATCACCATCCACATTGAGTTCTTCCGCCCTACTCAACGACGCTGTGAGGTTTTGGGGGACAGGAATGTGGTTTTGTCCAAAGATCGCAGTGCCATACCAAAGTCGGTTGTGGTATTGTCCAAAGATCGCAGTGCCATACCAAAGTCGGAACTCGATCGATAGCACTGAAGTTAGCGATGTCTCGCTGCAATCTGCAATTCCGGATGGGAGGTGTTGGCAGAGCACACCTTCTCTCCCAGCTCTGCAGCACCGTCTCATGGACGTCGATACACAGCTAAGCAAAGGAATGCTCTGCCTAATTCGTGACCTCTGATCTAGCAGAAATCATTCCCTATTTAGGACACAAAAGCTATTTATGTCTTAGAATGAACTATGTTTCGAGACAGTGTGATCTGTATACTTCGAATGAAGAGTTTAGTAAATTTGTGCCTGAAGTGAAACTTTAATCAGACTATTGTAATTTCGTCAGGCCATAACAACACACATGTAAGGGATACAGTGTTTTACATATGAAATAAGACACGCGCGCGCGTGTGTGTGTGCGTGTGCGTGTGCGTGTGCGTGTGCGTGTGCGTGTGCGTGTGCGTGTGCGTGTGCGTGTGCGTGTGCGTGTGTGTGTGTGTGTGTACACAATACCAATGCAGTACATGATTTTAAGCAAACAGCAATTTCTGTATTAACCCACACGTCTATGTGTGTGTATGTGTGTGTGTGTGGCAGAGAGAGAGAGAGAGAGAGAGAGAGAGAGACGTTTCCGCCAGAGGCCGTAGTTTTCGAGGTATTCAAGAGAAAACGTGAGCCTCAAATGCACCCCCATTTCCACACTCAGCCCCACCAGTCAGTATTTCTGTTACGTTGTTCATAGCAATCCCTCCTACCACTGAACAAAAGTTTGCGACTGCGTGAATTATTTCTCACATTCGACATTTTTGTCTTCATTGACCGGCCTTACTACGCCACCGGCTTAGCCGAGCACTAACAAATTGTAAAACTGACGGATATGTAAATTTTACCTAACATTTGTATGAATTTCAACAGCATAAGATAAACAGCTGACCTTCTGACTATGAAACTACTGTGCTTGTAAGGGTAAGTTTGGATTCAACTCTCAACATAATTACTTTTAGCGCAACGTTTAAAAAGGTGTTTTTCGTTCATTACTCTTATGACTACGTTTAAATTAATAATGTTAACTACGTGGCCAACTATACTGGTGGCATAATAGTCCAGTCAATAGAGACCAAATAAAGGTCGAATATCGGCAACAGTACGTGTAGTGGGAAATTTTTTTGCACAGTGGTATGAACGAGTGCCATGAACAACATAATAGAAATCCTGATTGGTGAGGGATGAGTGTGGGGTCGAGGTGCGTTTGAAGGTCACGTTTGTAAGTTTTCGTGAATAACAAGACATGCTTGCCCTCCATCGAAAACGTATCCTAGTACAAAAACACCTACATTAAATTCCCTATAAATAGCCCCGCTAATTTTTTGTTTTTGAATAGTTTGCGTGTAGCAGCAAGAGAATAAGAGTGTGTGTAAGCTTGTCCATAATTTTGTTTGTTCACATTGTGTTGTATGTAAAATTTTCTGTTTGGTGGATTATGAAGTTAGATTAGCATGTTACAAAAAGTGCAGTTTGTGATACAACAAATTAAAGATCCCATTAAAACCCTTCCTGCTCCCCCCTCCCCTTCCCCCCCCCCCCCTCCCTAAAATAGTGCTTGGTAAGTCTTTGGCTACGCTGTGTGTTTACATCTCTTATTTTGGATCATGAAAGGTAGATTTTGGTATTATTTAGAAGTTGATTATGGAAAGGAAAGAAATGAAATTTAACCTGTAAATGTATTAGAGAGCCTTGGCGCCATAGTCACAGTTGGTAAGTGTTGCAGTCTACCTTAAAAGTTCGTTTTTGTGCATAACCTAAAGTAGGCCAAGATCAAACGTTATAGTTTTCTACTGTTAGGCATGATTCATTACGTTATTCCCTCTCAAGACGCCATGTGAAGTGATAATTTACTGACAAACTTGTAAAAATGGCAGGTGTTCATAGTTCAATCTCTGTGCCGTGAGTACATTGCCTGAAGTAAGCCTGTGATCGAAACGCCAACATTCTTGACATTTTTTTTACGTATTGCAGATAATTTAGAACTGGTACGAACTGCTGCGCGGATTAGCCGAGCGGTCTTGGCGCTGCAGTCATGGACTGTGCGGCTAGTGCTGGCGGAGGTTCGAGTCCTCCCTCGGGCATGGGTGTGTGTGTTTGTCCTTAGGATAATTTAGGTTAAGTAGTGTGTAAGCTTAGGGACTGATGACCTTGGCAGTTAAGTCCCATTAGATTTCACACACATCATCTGGTACGAACTTTCTTCTGTGTGTGCAACCTTGTCCACCACTTTCTTTGCTCATGTTGGATGTCTTCATTTCTCTTTGTAACATTACTGGTACATGTTAGTACTATTCAGTAGTTGATTGTGGAAGGGAAAGGAAATACACGGTGAGGCAAATGAAAGTGGCCCGGCGAACAGAATTCCAGGGTACAAAGAAACACATCAGAGGAAAGGAAATACAGTACTTACCTGACTAAAGCAGACATTGAAAGTGACCACCATTCATCTCCTAGTATTTTTGCGGACTGGTCAGGAAGTTGCTGAGGGTGGATCAAAGCAGGGCTGATGGAATTGCTGCAGTCTCATCCAAAATGTTCTGCTGCAGTTCTCGAAGGCTATGAGGGTTCTTACGATACACCTTATACCTGAGGGCTTCTCACACAGAGTAATCGCACACTGACAGATCAGGTGACCTGGGTGGCCAACCAGGGCTGCGGACAGACTGACCTCTGCTAACAACTCTGTCAAGCGTGAAGACTGGGTAAACGTGCTCAGGCGGCTGTATGGACAGTTATATGTGGTTATATGCATGCACTCACGTCCAATCGCATCGACTTGTCCGAGCCATTTCTATGTGCCCCATCCTTTACGATCAGTAAACTTTTCGAGGGCCTTGGCACCATAGTTCCAATTCGTAAATGTCGCAGTCTCTTTTGAAACATTTGTACATAACCTTATTTAGATCTAAAACATAAAGTGTCAGCCGCCTGCTTGGCGTGTTCTTTTTAATCACGCTTGTTTTGTATTGTAACAGAAGGTGGCCATTACAGAGAGAGGTGAAATTTATTTATAAGGCTGTGTGGATTTCACAGAAACATTTTTATGTGGTATAAGACAGAGAGATTTGACATTTACTGATGAGCCAGAACTATGGGTGCTTACATATTTTTGACGTTGGAAATACTGTAAGTTCCACCCATTGCGTATTTTTTGGGGCTTTGTGTGCACATATGAGAGGATAGGTATAGAATTTGACAAACACATTTTTTTCGTATATTTAAAAGACAATAAAGATCATTCTGATACTTTGGAACATAGTGCACTAGTCATATTGTTGGAATACTTTTGATCATGGCGCAAAGAATTCAATCATTTGGGTAATTTTTAACACAGCACTATAATGACCACTAGTAACAATGAGTTAGTTTCACAACTCTGGATTTTTAAAATTCTGTTTTTGAATTTCCTGCTAGCGCAGCTGGGTTAGTTCCACCAGATCGCATCTTTGAATTTACTGCCAGTGCCATCTTTGATTCCGCCTACTATTGGTGCACACTTGAACTGTGCACCATGTAGCTGGCAGCAATACTACTAGTAATAAATGTTTTAGTTAATAGTAAAGTTTGTCAAATGCGACTCGTTCGTGCAATAGCTCGTGTCTATTTTAACGGTTAGTATCTTATCGTCAGCATTAGAGATACTAAATATACAGGGATGGTGCAGAGTTGGGGATTTCCTGTTTTTAGTCATTAAAACGTTGATTGTTTGGCGACTGCATAAAAAACAAATTTAATAATAGGCAACTCTTCCTTTTTTTTAGTGACGGGAAGAGCAGGACTGAAATAATTATTCGTATGAATCATTTAACTTATAGTGAAAAATATTACAAGACTGAACTGGCTTGAAGAAAACTGGAATTCATAACAACCCCCAGACCTCTGCAGAAGCGTCAACTTGACTCTCTTGGAGGCCATAGCAGATAGACTGAACGCAGCCTGGTGCAGTGTGTGGTCTCAGACGGAAGTCGTCGATTTTAATGTGAGACTAGGTCCCATATTCGTTATTCCAATTTGTTTTATGAAAGCCGCAATTGTGTTGGTAGACTTTTAAGCGTTTTTATCTCATGGACTATGTCTTATAACTCAATGATGAGAGTATTGTCTCTCGAAACGTGTTGTTGAGCTGCGTGTAGGACAAGAATACGGTTGAACGATACCAATTAGTACTCACATTACAACCGTTGTGATTCTTGAAATTTTTCCGGCGTAAAGAGAGTTCCACGAAGTTTCGGGATTGCACACGAATAACTTGAACTTCTTGCTACGATACTTCGGCCGAAAAGACTGGAATCTACAGAATATCTTGCCAATCTGTCTAAGTCTAAATTGGTCAGACAACGCGCTCAACACGTGAAACATGCGTTGGGCATGAGCACCACTCTCGCCTTTCGCAGCCCAGTAAATCAGCCACAGCCGAGCACTGTATCACCACAGGACAGTCCATGTATTATTCTGCCACAGAAATCTTGGACTCGACGCGATCCTTATGAGATTCAGTTGTTAAGGAAACGTTGGAAACCCGTTTGGCGGAAAATCTTATTAATCGTGGAGGCGGCTTTCGACTGGATAATGTGTAGGACCCAGTGGTTTCTTTAATATCCTCAGAAAGAAAACGTCTTATGACTAATGACACGCATAACGATAGTTAATTTCATTAATTTGATATCTGAATTTCAACTCCGCGAGCCCGCATTCCGACAGAGATCGCACGAGCAATATCACAATTACGAATGCGCATGTGCGCCACAGATGCCACAATATTCGAAGAGGGCACAAGATTCGACAGGGGACGCTCATGCAGCGGCTGCCTTTACACATGCATCTACGAGCCAATTTTTGGTATAAAGTTAACGACATGACCCAGCAATCTGCAGTGCTAAATACTTATCTGAAGCCGGCCGGAGTGACCGTGCGGTTCTAGGCGCTACACTATGGAACCGAGCGGCCGCTTAGGTTGCAGGTTCGAATCCTGCCTCGGGCATGGATGTGTGTGATGTCATTAGGTTAGTTAGGTTTAATTAGTTCTACGTTCTAGGCGACTGATGACCTCAGAAGTTAAGTCGCATAGTGCTCAGAGCCATTTGAACCAACTTATCTGAAGATAGCTGAATGGTTGTCAGCCGAAATATAATGGCAAGAAGTCGATGTTATCCGACTGCAATCTCGAAACCTCATCCAATAACACCCGGTACCTCACATCCGTAACGGATGATATTAAAATGACTCTTTTTGTTATTTACATAGTAAGTTATGCGAAATGCACTCAGTTCATAGTTACTAAATTTTGTGCACTGGTTACGACAAAAGACAAAATCAAACATTTAGGTTAAGTGCGTACTAAACTATGTGTCGTCATACAGCCCAGTTTTTAAATAAAAATGTATTATCACTACATGATACTCGTTTTTATCTAGTTCAACTAAACTGTTTGCTGAAAAACAAACATACAGTTCATTTTCATAACATTTAAAAAAAAACCTCAGCAGAATCAAACTTCTCAGAATTCAGGCCGTAGAATAATACGTCTCAATGCTTCGTAGAAAACTAAGTTATATCTACTGATTAAACTGTGGTAAGCGTAAAATATTTTTCCATTGAGAATCCTGCAGGGTTTAGAAAGAACGCACAAAATTTTTCTGTTGGTAAAGCGAAAGCTTTGTGAAGTACGAGGCAGAGTTAATTACGGGATAATTTTGCTGGCAGCATTGGGAGCGGGCCCACGGCCATAGCTGTTGCGCAGCGTCGACCGGCGATTCAAATTCGCCGTTTTGCGTATGCAGCGTTCAGCCTCTGCACCTCTGGCAACGACCACAGCCCTGGTGATGAATCCTAATGGCACTGTGAGGCAGGGATCTGTGTGCTGCGGAGTTCCAAACGGCGCACCACAGAACAGTTTTATGAGCGGTTCATTTTCCCTCTGGCTTTTATCCTTTTCCAGCTTTTTCAAGGAGTACGATGTATTGTGAAATGTTATTCTTTTGCAACGCTGTGATACATTGAGCGAACGTAAACCGAAGAACTAACAGTACTGAAATCATGACGAGTGCACACCTAACAATGCAGGAATCTCTCCCATTCTCTGTAAATCCTGTAGCATTATTGGCAGCGGAAGCCGGAAAATAACATTGCAAAAAAGAGGTAGAACCATTGGTTTTTCGCCATACTTAATACGACACTCTTGTTCCACGTTAAGATACCGCGGATGATCACTGTGACACCTTTCTACTCCAACATATGGTGATCACTGGAACCGAAACTTTATGACCACTGCTCACCACGGGACTGAATGACGCTTGGTATCGTTGCTGGCAAGTGACGCAGTAAGGAGAATAGATAAACGGATCAGAGAGGAATGGGGAATCATTCTAGCAACGGCATAGGCCATAAATGGGGAAACGCATTGATGTAAGCGACCTTGGCAAAGGACAGATTTACTTTTTGGAGAAATTTCCGCCATTTGTCTCTAAATTACTGTTAATTTATTTCACACTTTATAGCCATTCTCTAGTGCATGTTCAAATGTTACAATGTATCTGACATGTCTACGTGAAACGTCATCGTCGAAAAAATTTATTTCCTGTCTTATACACTGGGGTGACAGAAATCATGGGATACCTCCGAATATCGTGTGGCCCAACCCTTTTCCCTGCGTAGTGCAGTAACTTGACGTGGCGTGGCCTCGACAAGTCGTTGGAAGTCCCCTGCAGAAACACTGAACCACGCTACGTTTATAGCCGTCCATAACTGTGGAAGTGTAGCTGGTGCAGGATTTTGTGCACGAACTGTCCTCTCTCCTCTCGATTATGTGCCATAAATGTTCGATGGGATTCATGTTGGGCGATCTAGTTGGCCAAACCATTAGCTCGAATTGTCCAGAATGTTCTTCAAACGAATCGCGAACAGTTGTGGCCTGATGACATCGTTGTTTGTGAACGTTATGTACGTGAAGGGCAGAAAATAATCTCCAAGTAGCCGAACATTCAGAGGAACAAATACATTCTCTGTAAACACAGCTCACGTCATTATGGAGCCGTCACCAGCTTGCACAGTACCTTCTTGATGACTTGGGTCCATGGCATCGCGGGGGCCTGCGTCACACTCGAACTCTACCATTAGATCTCCCTCTCTCTCTCTCTCGCTCTCTCTCTCTCTCTCTCTCTCGCTCTCTCTTGTTAGCTCTCTCTCTCTTTGAGTCGTCAGTTTTCTGGCTGGTTTGTTATGGCATCCCAAGAATTCCTTGCCTGTGCCAGTCCCTTCATCTCGGAGTAGTACTTACAACCTACATCCCCTACAGTTTTTACTCTCTGTAGTTCCCTCTAGAACTATGAAAGTTATTTCCTAATGTCTTAACAGATGTCGCACCATCCTGACCCTTCTTCTTGCCAGTGCTTTCCATGTATTCCTTTCCTTGTCGATTCTACGAAGGACCTCCTCGTTTCTTACCCTGTCTTTCCACCTAATTTTAAAGATTCTTCTGTAGCACCACATATCAAATCCTTCGAATCTCTTCGTTCCGGTTTTCCCACAGTCCATGTTTCACTACCATACAATGCTGTGCTCCAAACGTACATTTTCCAACATTTCTTCCCCAAATTGAGACCTATTTTTGACGCTTCTCTTGTCCATGAATGCATTTTATGCCAGTACTAATCTGTTTTTGATTTCCTCCTTGCTCCGATCGTCATGGTTTATGTTGTTGCTTAGACAGCAGAATTCTTTAACTTCATCTAGTTCGTGATCACCAGTCCTGATGTTAAGACCTCGTTATTCTCATTTCTGCTATTTCTCACTGCTTTCGTCTTTCTTCGGTTTAGTCTCAATCCATATTCTGTACTCATTAGATTCTGCATTCCATCCAATAGATCCTGTAATTCTTCTTCACTTTCACTGAGGATAGCAATGTCATCTGCGAATCTTATCATTGATATCCTTTCACCTTGAATTTTAATTCAATTCTTGAACTTTTCTATTGTTTCCGTCATTGCTTCTTCAATGTAGTGATTGAAAATCAGGGGCGATAGACTACATCTCTGCACTTCCTTCTTGGTCTTCCACTCTTATTGTTCCCTCTTGACTCTTGTACATATTGTGTATCACCCTATATATATCAGCCCCTGGTAGCTGAGTTGTCAGCGCGCAGCGCGATGGAATGTCGTACCTAACGGCCCGTGTTCGATTCCCGGCTGGGTCGGAGATTTTCTCCGCTCAGGGACTGTGTCTTGTGTTGCCCTTATCATCGTCATTTCATCTCCATCGACATGTAAGTCGCCGAAGTGGCGTCAACTCGAAAGACTTGCACCAGGCGAACGGTCTACCCGACGGGAGGCCCGAGCCACACGGCATTTCCATTATATATATTTTTTAATAAAATTATAAACAGCCGACCAGTTGCAGTGGATAAAGAAATTCTTTACCTAGGTTTCGACAAATATAAATTTGTCTTCTTCAGAAGGTAGTAATTTTACATTAGTAAGGACTAAAGTACCATCGCCGTCCTTACTAATGTAAAATTGCTACCTTCTGAAGAAGACAAATTTATATTTGTCGAAACCTAGGTAAAGAATTTCTTTATCCATTGCAACTGGTCGGATGTTTATAATTTTATTGCGTGAAACCGTTACTGTTGTGCAGCTATGTTTAAAATATTTTTTTTTCTCAGAATTTCGAACAAGTTGCATCGTTTGACATTGTCCAACAACTTGTCTTGAGTTATCTTTAGTCTTGCTCCCATTATCAACTGCTATGTCCGAACTGCCTCTCTGGGGCCTTTACCTTTCCTAAAGCCAAACTGATTGTCACCTAACACATTCTCAGTTTCCTTTTCTATTCTTCTGCACTTTATTCCTGTCAGCAACTAGGATATATGAGCTGTTAAGCTGATTGTGTGATAATTGACGCACTTGTCAGCACTTGCAGTCTTCAGAATTGTCTGTATAATGTTTTTCCGAAAGTCAGATAGTTTATCGCCAGATTCAAACATTCTAGACGCCATCGTGAACAATCGTTTTGTTGATACTTCCCCCAATGATTTTAGAAATTCTGATGGAATGTCATCTATCCCTTCCGCTTTATTCGAAATTAAATCTTCCAAAGCTGTCTTAAATTTGGGTTCTAATACCGGCTCTCCTATCTTTTCTACATCTACTCCTATTTCTTCTTCTATCACGTCATTGGACAAATCTTCCCCCTCTAGTGGCCTTCGATGTACTTCACCCACCTATCGCTCTCTCCTCTGCATTTAAAAATGGTATTCCCAATGCGCTGTTAATGTTACCACCCTTGCTTTTAATTTCACCGAAGCTTGTTTTAACTTTTCTCTTGCTAAGTCAGTACTTTCGATAATCATTTCTTTTTCAATTCCTTCTTCACATTTTTCTGGTAGCTATTTCGCCTGCACTTCCTGCTTATTTCATTCAAGTGACTTATTTTTTTGTATTCCTAAATTTCCCGGTATGTTTTGGTACTTCGTTCTTTCATCGATCAGTTTAAGTATTTCTTCTGTTACTCATGGTTTCTTCACAGCTACCTTCTTTGTACCTACGTTTGTGATCCAAACTTCTGCGATTGCCCTTTTTAGAGATGTCCATTCTTCTACAATTGAACTACCTGCTGAGCTATTTCTTATCACAGTATCTGTAGCCTCAGATAACTTCAAGCGATGTATTTGTTCTAAGAACCTTCAACATTGCAGCGCGTCAGCAGTCGTTGGTTAATATATTAAAAAACTAGAAACCCACCTCGACTGCGAAAAAAGCACCTAGTGTTTTCCTAGATTTCGGCGTAGATAACTACACCTTCTTCAAAACAATAAAACCAACAAGTACATAAAAAGACCTTTGTCAATTATTAAAAGAACACCATGGCTATAGATTTATTAACGAAAAAAGGGGAAACGCAAACAGTACATATGTACAAAGTTCAAACCGTTACTTAACTTAATGGTGTAACCTCCACCTCACACCGGCTTATGTTCGATGGGTTGAGGTGGAGGTTACACCATTAAGTTAAGTAACGGTTTAGACTTTGTACATATGTACTGTTTGTGTTTCCCCTTTTTTCGTTTATAAATCTATAGCCATGGTGTTCTTTTAATAATTGACAAAGATCTTTTTAGGCACTTGTGGGTTTTATTGTTCTGAAGAAGGTGTAGTTATCTACGCCGAAACCTATTTGTTCTACTTAATTACCCGTTCAGTACCCTCAAATACTTCCTCTACTTTATTACTTTCGGCTTGCGACGTCGGCATGTATACCTCAACTTCATTGTTGGTGTTAGTTTGTTGTCGATTCTGATGAGAACATCCTCATCACTGAACCGTTCACAGTAGCTCATTCTCTGCCCTACCTTCCTATTCATAAAGAATCCTACTCCCGTTATACCGTTTCGTGCTGCTGTTGATATTGCCCTATACTCATCTGACCAGAAATCCTTGTATTCTTACCATTTCACTTCACTGAGCTTCACTATGTCTAGATTGAGCCTTAACATTTTGATTTACAAATTTTCTAGGTTCCCTACCACAGTCAAACTTCTGACATTCCACACCCCGACTCATAAAACATTATCCTTTCGTTGGTTATTGAATCATTTTCTCTTGGTTACCTTCCCCTTGTCAATTTGCTCCCAGAGATCCGAATGGGGGATTGGTCCGAAATCTTTTACTAATGGAGAGATCGTCATGACTGTTTTTCAGTTATAGGCCACATGTCCCGCGGTTAATGCAGAGGCTTCCATTGCCTTCTGCATCCTCATGCCGTTGATCATTGCTGATTTGTCCGCCTTTAGAGGCAGTTTCCCACTCTAAGGACAAGAGTGTTCCCTGAACCTCTGTCGGCTTCTCTTTCCTCTCCAATTGGCTGAATAAGGGTGTCTTCATATCCTAGAAGTCTTCGACCGCCGTTGCTGGTGATTTTTATTCAATATTTAATCGGTGGTGCGGTTCGAACACGAGAAGCTTTGATTACTAACCAAAGATGATGCTAACCCAAGTCCACGGATGTCGCCGCTCGTCTCACCCAAAATCGGGAAGGATGTGAGAAGGCCATAGTTTTCCACTTGACTAGGGTCCAACCGATATGGTTATGAGCACAGGAGAGATGCTGCAGATAATGTCGCGGTGTTAGCAAAGGCATTCGTGTCAGTCATCTGCTGCCATAGCCCTTAACGCCAAATTTGTCGCACTGTCCAAACACATACATTTGTCATGCATCCCACACTGATTTCTGCAGTTATTTCACGCACTGCTGGCTGTCTTTTAACACCGACAGCTCTACGGAAACACCGTTGGTCTCGATCGTTAAGTGAAGGCCGTCGGCGGCTGGTTTGTCCGTTGTGAGAGATATTTGCCTGAAATTTGGTATCCTCAGCACACTCTTGAATCTCTGGATCTCCGAATATTGAATTCCCTAACGATTTCCGAAATGGAATGTGGCATGCGCCTAGCTCCAACTACCACTCTGAATTCAAAGTCTGTTAATCCACATCGTGCAACTATAATCATGTCAGAAATCCTTTCACCTGAATCACCAGAGAACAAATGGCAGCTCTACTAATGGACAGCCCTTTTATATCTTGTGTGTGCAGTACTACCACCATCTGTATTATGTGAATATCGCTCTCCTATGTCTTTTATATTTTTTACATATTTTGTGTGTGGTGGTGGTGCTGTAGTCTGATCAACTTCGTTGATTTTTACTTCTATAGGAAATGGAAAGGGTAAAAATTTTCACTTTATTTATTTATTCTTCTGTCAGCTTTAGTTTGGGCACACAGAGGGGTCCTTTAACTTGCTGCTTTTGGTGTATTTTTGAAAACAGCGTGTAGAAGTGCTAAGGGACTTTATGTCCGTAAATTATGTAGAATTACATAGGGATAACATTTACGGGGGCTCAAATAATTTCGCCTTCGGTACTTTATATTTGTGGTTGCGTGAGGGTTCTACCGTACCTACTGTGGTGAGTTGTGGTGTACTGTCGCGTATCATGTCCAACTTGCGAAATAAGGTTCGTGCCTTCTCCTTGACATTGTCTGAGAGGTAAGATTCGCTTAAGGCTCGATGAATATCATGATTCAAGATCCACCATTGGGTCCAGTGATCCATCGTAGGCATCTACTTTGTATAACCTGTAACTTCTGGTAGCTAGTGGCACACGTAGTACCCAGGAGGTCGATCCATACAAAATAGATGGTTCGACTGTGGTGTGGCGTGGTACAGCTGGAGTTTCGCGCGTTGGCTGAGTTACGAGCTCTTCAGAAATGGGAGGAGAGCTCCCAGCATTTGTCTTTTATCTCCTCAGCATTACTGTTCATTTTGCAGCGTCCGTCCCATCCGCCTGCGACATCGGCATACCGCATGACAGAACAGAAATGCGGGATGCCTTCATCACAGCGAGTGAAACCAAAGCAGATATGTACGGTATGATCGAGGCCGCTGCTGGAGACGAAAATACAACCTTGTGTCTCAGCCACGGCCACCAGGGCCCGCTACCCGAGCACAGCGGATCGACAGCAGCGTCAGAGGTCGCGATCAACAAGCGGACTATTTTGCTACGCCACTGTCGTGATGGAAAATAGCCCCAGAAGATCCATCCGCCAACCTGCATTATAAGCCGGCGCACCGCCGGCCAGAAGGCAGTTCGACACGCCGTCCGGACTTGTAGGGATCTGCCATCCCGGCCGCAACATCCACGTGTCTCGGCTGCGGGTAGTCGCAGATCGTCAGGAGTGGTTTCTTCGGACTGTGGCTCAAGAGCGTTGTGTAACGGTGGTCTAACCTCCCTGGAGAGCTTTCTAGTAATGCTGTGCCGACCACTCTCCAGTAGTTTTGCTTCCGTCCTTTCTTTGGTGGACTTTCTCGAGCGAGAGATTTGTGAGAAAAACATTTCATTTTGTTATTCGTCTGTTATAAGATCCGAAGTGGGATCCATACTTTGCTTCTTGCTTAAATTGTGTTTTGTTCCGACTACTTGGTGGACATCAGCAATAGCTTCATCCGAATAAAAAGAGATTGAGGAGTATCGTTCGCGTTTTGTCTCGGCAACCGTAGATACAACAGTGGTGACGTTTTCTTCGATATTCAGCGTTTTTTCAGTGGTTTTTCTCTGTGGCAGACAGTATGCCAGGCTTAGACGAATCTCCAGCGCGAGTCATAGCGCTGTTAAAACGCATGCAATAATCAAATGAGGACATTATCCAGTGATTGCAGGTAATGTTGTCCCCACCCTCGGTGTTTCCGACCCAAGATAGGTCGCTCTGTGATAGGGTTCCGTGCCGCACCCCCCCCCCCCTTCCCACCCCCCCCCCACCCCCCCCACCCCCAGCGTCTCCGAAGTTCGATAAAACCATTGAGCCATGGGAAAACTACGTGGCTCGTTTGGAACAACATTTCACCGTACATAATGTCACTAGTGACATACAACATCGCGTTTTTTTTCCCTATTGTCGGCCCTGGCATTTATCATCTATTGAAGCAACTACATCCAAACGAGGAGCCTCATACTCTCTCCTATGATTCACTAACATCTAGCCTGTTGGATTATATTGACTCGCAGATACACGTAGCAGCGACATGGTGCAAATTCTTCTGTTTACAAAGACTCCCAACACAGCAGTAGAGGGAATGGGTTGCTATTTTTCAAGTTCTTTCCTGTGACTGCCGGTTCTTCTGTGGGAACCCTCATTGCAAACAGTCATATGGTTTAGCACTCATTTGGGACATGATTCTTGTCCATGCCCCAGACGAATCTCTGCAAACGGATATTTTGAAACAAAAATCCCTCCTTGGAAACTCGTTTATCGACTATTCGCGCACATGAACAATCAGTTCGTCTATCTGCCACACTCCAGTCATCGGCATATATTTTCGCTGCCCAACCACCACGCAGCTACATATCGCAACAACAGTGTCAGCGCCAGGGACACTCCACAGACGCTGTGGCCGACCCCTCGGGTCAGGTCCCGCCTTCGGCCGCAAAAGCAACGTTTGCCCTCATGTAGTCAATGTTACGCATCAAGGACGAGATCGTCGTTTCTGGAGGGTGATCTGCTCAGCCTGTGGGACACAGGTTCATAAGACCGATCTCTGCCGGTCGTCAACATTGACGGTCGTGAACCACACTGCCTTAGATCCTCCAGAATCCGTGGGGCATGAGTCAGACTAAATTCCGCCAGTTTCGTTCGTACAGTCGGTTTCTCCGCATACGACAGCATAGGTATATGGCACCCCTTTCATTTTTTAAGTGGATGCGGGATCCTCAGCCACCATCGTTGGTGGGGACTCGCACTGCCAGCTGGGATCGCCGCCGCTTCGTCCATTCACAATATTACGTACAGCCTCGTCGTCAAATATGTGGTGTCTAGTGTGTCTAGGAAACATGCTTATTCGGTGCGCTAGACAAACATTCAAACAAATCGTGATAATGAGTTTACAAAAAGAAGAGATGCGATACCTAGCTTTGCAATTACACAGATGTGTCGCAAACAAAGGGTGACATACGAAATAATCTCAAGCCTGTGCTACATATAAAATACAAGCCAAGTGTGTAGTGTTTACGCTCTTATCCAAGTCGTTACTCTTGAAGCTGCTATTGAACTGGACCGTCACCAGTCGGTCGCGGCGCTTGTGTCCTCTTCACACAGGGGCCACTGCTGTCGCATTGTCGCCCTGGAGGGAGGTCTGGTCAACGTGGGATTGACTGAATTCTTCTCACCGCCATCTCTTCTCTATCGTTCCCGATTGGTGCGCCGGAACTTGACTTTACGCCGTAACATTCCTCCCCCTATAAGCGACGGACCGTCGTCGTATATGCAGAGCGACGACTGTGGGGGAGGCACTAACGTGGACGCCCTAATGGACTGGAAGCTGTGGCTGCAGGAGACGTCAGACTTCCGGCCGTATACCGCCATCCGGCCTTCGCTCTGGTGGAAACGTCCCCCAGAAACAGTCCACAAGGGTACGCGTCTACCTCCTGAGGCCCATAGCAGGATGTAGAAGGTGTCGGCGGGTCCAGCTTCATCGGTAGGACGAGAGGAGGTGGAGGAGGCGAAGGCTCCGTCTCCAACCAGTCGTCCTGCAGTGTCGGGATGACACCTTCTGGCGCCTGCTGTAGCCGCTCTATCCTCGTGATCCATGAATCTGGGAGAACTGTTACAGAAGGATCACCAAACACATGGCAGAGGCGAGTTTGTTTGTGATGTTGGCGCTGCAATCCGTCTGGGCCTGAAATGAGATACACGTATGCGCCACCGTCTACTGCCGCTAAAAACCCTGAAAAACACAATATCATGCGGTGCGAAACCATACATGCGGAGCGGACATATTTTCTGCAAATGCTTGACACTGTCAGGTCATGTGTTCTATTTGGGTGTCCATACCCCGCCAAATACAGCGTCGATGAGCTAACTGTTTCGTACGAACAATCCCCCAGTGTCCTCGGTGAAGTAACTGCAACACTTGTATTTGCAAACCTTCGGGGATCAACACAAGTGACTGTTCACTGTCATTTTGAAGAAGAACTACACTTTGCTATACAGCGACGCTATGCCGACGTGCAAAATATCGGCGCACTACGAAGTTTTTTATGCTATGCAGTGGGCGAGGCCAAGATGTGCGAATATATTTTAGCAAAATATGCAAATCCCAATCAGCTTCCGTGGCCTTTGCAATTTTCCGATAGTTCAGAGGAAGGGATTGAAGGAATTCAGAATTGTGAGCGTCGATGTGACAACAAGATGCAGTGTCAAAGGCTGTATCAGGGTCAATCGGAAGACGTGAAAGTGCATCCGCATTACAATGTTGAGCTGTCGGACGATACACAATCTCGTACTGGTATTGAGACAACACCAAAGCCCATCTTTGTAATTTTTGGGCAGTTCGTACAGGGACTGGCGTCATGGGATGAAACAAGGACTGTGATCCGTTACTAAGTAGAATTTTCTGTTATTAAAATAGTGGTGGAATTTGGTGAAACCATACACAATAGCCAATGCCTCTTTCTCTATTTGTGAATTACACTGAGCTTTGGACACTGAGCTTTGGACAACACATTTGATGCGAAAGCAATAGGCAATAGGCCTGTCCTTATCACCAAATCCGTGAGAAAGCACTGCACCGATTCCTTAAGAAGAAGCGTCAACTTGCAACACTACTGGTTTGTCAGCATCAGAGTGAACCATCACTGAGCAATGCATTTTTAAGTTTTCGAAAAGATACTTGACACTCATCTGTCCAAACAAAGGGGACATTCTTGCGACGCGAGTGATACAATGGAACTGTGATTTGTGCAGCATTCGGTATGAACCGAATATAATAGTTCATTTTCCCTAAGACTGACTGCAATTCTATGACATTGCGAGGAAGTGGTAGATCACTTACGGCTAACAAATGTGACTGAAGAGGATGTACTTCTTAACTGTTTATGACACGATCAAGATTACTACAACTCAGGTTTTAAAAAAATCACCAGTGTCCAGTCTACACGTCAGTCCTGCATCAGATAACACACAAAACAAAGCTCGTAAATTAGCAACGTGTTTTTAAGGTGCACGACCTCCGACGACAATATCGCCCAAATAGTTTTAACATTTTCGTAGTTGAGTAGTCAGCTGTTTCAAATACCATTGGAAAATGGCGGATGCGGAAGCACTGCCAAAAGGCAAACGAAAATATTTAAACAAGCCCAAATGAATGTTAACAACACACACGTTTTGAGATTTTTCATCTAGTGGTATAGGAAGATATGCGTCGCGCAAATCAGTTTTTGAAACATAGCGACCAGCGCCTAATCTGTTCATGAGATCCTCTGGGCGTGGCAATGAGTATGTATCAATCACAGTTCGTGGGTTGACTGTAGACTTGAAGTCAACACAGAGGCGAATGTGACCTGAAGGTTTGGGGTAGCAAAACCAGTGGACTTGCCCATTGACTAGCTCGTATGGGCGCTCCGCTATCTTGCAATTCTTGAAGTTCAGCAGCCACCTTGTCCCGTAATGCAATGCGAACATTTCTGGCCCGGCAAAATTTCGGCTAAGCATTGTCTTTCATAGTAATATGTTCAACAAAATTGTTGGCCTTGCCTAAACCTTCAGAAAAGAGTTCATGGAATTGTTTCAGCAAGCGAGCTATACTGTCTACGGTGTTGAATGCAGTCACTGATTGTCCCGAATTTGAAAACCAAACAAATCAAACGAATCAAGGCCAAACATGTTCGCACAATCGCATGATTGTAGCACAGTGAAAGTCGCAGTTCTTGTATGCGAATGATACATGGCAGGCAAAGCACATTTTCTGAGAATGGGAATGTCTTGTCCATTATAAGCCGTCAGGTGCGTGCTAGTTTAGGTCAGAAATGGGGAGCCTAACAGTTCATTTGTTTTACGATTCAGCAATGTAACAGGGGCACCTGTGTGCAAGTGAGGTTTCACACGTTTTCCACTAACAAGGGAACCTCCCCATCGCACCCGCCTCAGATTAAGTTATAAGTTGGAACAGTGGATAAGCCTTGAAAAACTGAACACAGTTCAATCGAGAAAACAGGAAGGTGTGGGACTACGAAAAAAATAAACAAAATGTACAAACTGAGTAGTCCTTGCGCAACATAGACAACAACATGGAGGGCGGAAGTTCAGGAGCGCCGTGGTCCCCTGGTTAGCGTGAGCAGCTGCGGAACCAGAGGTCCTTGGTTCAAGTCCTCCCTCGAGTGAAAAATTTTCTTTCTTTATTTTCGCAAAGTTATGATCTGTCCGTTCGTTCATTGACGTCTCTGTTCATTGTAATAAGTTTAGCGTCTGTGTTTTGCGACCGCACCGCAAAACCGTGCGATTAGTAGACGAAAGGACGTGCCTCTCCAATGGGAACCGAAAACATTTGATCGCAAGGTCATAGGTCAACCGATTCCTCCACAGGAAAACACGTCTGATATATTCTATACGATACTGGTGACGGCATGTGCGTCATATGACAGTAATATGTTGTCGACCCACCTAACTTGTAGACTTGGCGAATGGGTAAAAAGATTCTTCTACCTTGCCCGATTTAGGTTTTCTTGTGGATGTGATTGTCACTCCCAAAAAAGTGATCGCATCGGACGGGCAGACGGACAGATATAATTGTCTGAAAACAAAAAATTAAAATTTTCACTCGAGGGAAGACTTGAACCAAGGATCTCTCGTTTCACAGCTGCTCACGCTAACCACGGGACCACGGCGCTCATACGTTCACACTCTCCTTGATATTGCTTATCTATCACTTTGTGTATTTTGCTTATTTTTTTTCATAGTTCCACATAACTTCTTCCTGTTTTCTCGATTGATCTGTGTTCAGTTTTTCAAGGCCTATCCACTCTGCCAACTTATAACTAAATCTGAGGGGGGTGCGATGGGGAGGTTCCCTTGTAAGAAGCGAATGAACAAAAAGTTTGTTGGACTGGCGTAGCACTGAAGAAACTGTTAGGTTGCTAGTTTTGCCAATGCCTGCAGCAGGCTTTGAATACACTGCATTGATTACAAGGGCCATGAGACTAGATTTTTGTGAATAGGCAAAATTCTTATGTTTGTTCCATTGCAAACATACGGATTGTAACAGTGTGCTTGTCTTGATGGGCAGTCTTGGCGTTTGTGCCATGCATAGCACTGAGGACATGACTTAATCCTGTTTGCCTGTTTAGAGAGCTGTTTACACGATGTGGCGCATGCGAGATGTTGCTGCCTGCTGGGCCGGTCGTAAGGAAGGGACGACTCAACCCAACAAATTGGTGGCTGCTCAAATTTGTCAGCCACTACGGCTCCTGGATCATACTCATCTAGGATTTGCACTACTTGTGGAAGTGATGGACCTGACTGTGTCAAAACCTGACATCAGTTACACTGCATACGATCACATCAAGCAACATAACATCTGACTACAAAGCATCACAAGCACATTTGAATTTGCATTTCCTCGTCATATCCGGAACCGCGCGACTGCTACGGTCACAGGTTCGAATCCTGCTTCGGGCATGGATGTGTGTGATGTCCTTAGGTTAGTTAGGTTTAAGTAGTTCTAAGTTCTAGGGGACTGATGACCACAGATGTTAAGTCCCATAGTGCTCAGAGCCATTTGAACCTCGTCATACCTCGCGAATCTGTTACCCAATCATGATAAGTTTGTTTTGGCCATTTCTTGCAATGAAAGAATTGGTACCTAGCTGCCGCCACATTCACTTGTTGGTCATAATAGTTAGTTAGCGAATCTACAACCTGATCATACGATAGATCACTCGGAGTGGCGTTAGGGAGCAATTTTTGAATGAGGCGAAAGACTGCACTTCCTACAGTTGACAAAAAGTAATGTAGTTTCACAGTACCTGATACTTTCTGAGCAATTACGTTGGATTCATACTGTTGCAACCACTCGAGCTTTTCCTCGTCTTTTTCGTTAAACAGGCGAAAAGGCGGTATGGCACTTGGAACTACAGTTTTTGTATTTGGCGCTGTGTTTGTCGCATGATTGGTTAGTAGCCGTTGTACCGTGTTTAGAAGAGTAGCTATCTGCTGTGTCTGAAACTGAAACATATGTGTTAGCTGCATTGCATCTATCGCTTGCAGCTGAGGCGCCTGAGAAGGGGGTGGGAGAGGTGCGTTACTCGTTTTGGAATAGTTAATTGCATTAAACAGAAAATACAAGCAAGAAAAATAAGTACACAAACAAAGAAACTTTCTGCAACGCCCACCTGAAAACACTGAACAGAAAAACACTATAAGAGACGCTGTTAAAACATGAAAACACGCCCCTGCAAAGAAAAGAAAAGGCAGAATTAAGGCGCCAGTTAAACACAAAAGCCCACGACAAAATAAAATTGTGGCGGCCAGGCTCTGGGTTGTTGCTTTGAGATTTGTTCACCTACTCGTCGCGAAATATTGAGTCGAGCTTCGTCGTCAAAAATGTGGTGTCTAGGCAACCTATATACCCAGTTCGCTCGACAATCATTCAAACAAATCGTATTAATGAGTTTTATTCCAAAAAGAAAAGATAATGTGTATTGTGTATTGAACTGGATACCTAGAAACGACGGAGAGGCTTCGTCCCGTCGTAGCCCTCAGTGGTTCACAACCCCACAACAGGCCACAGCAGTCCACCCAGCCCCACCTCCGCCTTATACCGAACCTCCAGTAGAGTAATTATGGTATATGTGTACGTGGAGACAGTGTTTGCGCAGCAATTCCCGACATAGCGTAACTGAACTGGAATAAGGGCAATCGCCTAGGCGGATGGAAAACCGTCTTAAAACCTTGCACAGGCTGGCCGAAACACCGGACCTCGACACTAATCTGCCGGGCGGATTCATACTGGGGACCAGCACACCTTCCCACTCGGCAAGCAGCTTGTTAGACTGTGCGGCTGACCAAGTGGGTAAGGATACAGTACTAGGCTTTGCAATTACAAAGACGTGTCGCAAGCAAAGTGCAACACACGATGTAATCCCAAGTCTGTGCTACATATAGAGTACAAGCGAAGTGTCTAGTGTTGACGGTGCTATCTAAGTCGCTAGTCTTGAAGTTGCTATTGAACTGGGCCATCACCAATCGGTCACAGCGCATATGTCCTCTTCACATAGAAGCCGCTCCTATCGCGTTGTCGTCCTGGAGGGAGGTCACGGCAGTATGAAATTGGCTGAAATCTTCTCAAAGACATCTCGTCTCTATCATTTCCGTCTGGCGTGCGGCGCTTGACTTTATGCCATAGCACACAACCCCTCTGAGAGTTACAACAACGACATCCAACTGCAGGGGTCGTTCTCCACATGGATCCAATACCTCACGCTGGATGTCACGGCATGAATTTTGGTCCTTACTGCCTCCAAGGCCACCAACTTATTAGGAATGGATCTCTTCCACTCCATGGACCTCGAGCTACATGATTCTGCACCTGCTATCAAGATCGTGTCTTCAGACACTCAGCTGCAAGATCTTCTGTGCTCATTCTCAGATATCTTTTGTAACAATTCCCCAGGGGCTTCTGTATCCGACACCCATATCGAACTGCGCCCTCGGTGCTTCTAAAGTTCCACAAAGCCTGTCCAGTACCATTCGCACTCCACGATAAGCTGCAGCTGGAGCTTTGTCGCGTGGAAGATGAAGGAGTCGTGATGCCAGTGCACTAAAGACACTTGGCTTCACCCATCGTCTTTGTATAAAAGCCGAATGGATATCTTCGAGTTTGTGGGGATTTTATGGCCACTGTCATTACACTATGCGTTATTGACACTTACTCCTTACTAGAGGTTGAGGAAATTCTGTCAAAAATGGTGGGTGGGACAGAATTTGCTAAGATTATCTTCATGATGCTTACCTCCAGCTGCCTTTGGACGAGACATCAAAGTCCATCCCGGTCATCAATTTGCCTTTTAGGCTTTTTCGTTGCAACTACCTTCCATTCGGGGTCGCCCCAGTCCTTTTTCAGTGCTCTTTTGGAGACACTGACCAAATATGTTTCTGGGATGGCGAACTATCTCAATGACATCTTAGTCTCTGGCATTACCACCCATGGACTGGCTACACTTTGTACACTACTCAGCATTCTGTGGGATCCTCGCTTACGTTGCAAACAAGAACAAATGTCTCTTTTTTGTGCCTCAGATAATCTACATTAGTCATGTCTTGAGTGCCATGGACATTAATCCAGTACCGCAATATATTGAGGCTATACATCAGCTTTAATCGCCAAAGGATACTTCAAAGCTCAAATTCATCCTTGGACAGCTAAATTACTATAGGCGTTTTATTCCCCACGCCGCAGCTCTGGAAGAACTTCTTCACCATCTTCTTTGCAAAAATACTCTGTGGGAATGGTCTATGGCTCATGATCATCTACATCTACATCTGCGATTCACATTTAAGTGCTTGGCAGAGGGTTCATCGAACCACAATCATACTATCTCTCTACCATTCCACTCCCGAACAGCGCGCGGGAAAATCGAACACCTAAACCTTTCTGTTCGAGCTCTGATTTCTCTTATTTTATTTTGATGATCATTCCTACCTATGTAGGTTGCGCTCAACAAAATATTTTGGCATTCGGAAGAGAAAATTAGTGACTGAAATTTCGTAAACAGATCTCGCCGCGACGAAAACCGTATTTGCTTTAATGACTTCCATCCCAACTCACGTATCATATCTGCCACACTCTCTCCCCTATTACGTGATAATGCAAAACGAGCTGCCCTATTTTGCGCCCTTTCGATATCCTCCGTCAATCCCACCTGGTAAAGATCCCACACCGCGCAGCAATATTCTAACAGAGGACGAACGAGTGTAGTGTAAGCTGTCTCTTTAGTGACTATTTATCGAGTAATCGAATTCCAACGGATTTCTTTTGGAACTCATGTGGATCACCTCACACTTTTCGTTATTTAGCGTCAACTGCCACCTGCCACACCACACAGCAATCTTTTCTAAATCGCTTTGCAACTGATACTGATCTTCGGATGACCTTATTAGACGGTAAATTACAGCATCATCTGCGAACAACCTAAGAGAACTGCTCAGATTGTCACCCAGGTCATTTATATAGATCAGGAACAGCGGAGGTCCCAGGACGCTTCCCTGGGGAACATCTGATATCACTTAAATTATACTCGATGATTTGCCGTCTATTACTACGAACTGCGACCTTCCTGACAGGAAATCACGAATCCAGTCGCACATCTGAGACGATACCCCATAGGCCCGCAGCTTTATTAAAAGTCGTTTGTGAGGAACGGTGTCAAAAGCTTTCCGGAAATCTAGAAATACGGAATCAACTTGAGATCCCCTGTCGATAGCGGTCATTACTTCGTACAAATAAAGAGCTAGCTGCGTTGCACAAGAACGATGTTTTCTGAACCCATGCTGATTACTTATCAATAGATAGATCGTTCCCTTTGAGGTGATTCATAATGTTTGAATACAGTATATGCTTCAAAACCCTATTGCAAACCGATGTCAATGATATAGGTCTGTAGTTCGATGGATTACTCCTACTACCCTTCTTAAACACTGGTGCGATCTGCGCAATTTTCCAATCTGTAGGTACAGATCTATCGGTGAGCGAGCGGTTGTATATGATTGATAAGTAGGGAGCTATTGTATCAGCGTAATCTGAAAGGAACCTAATCGGTATACAATCTGGACCTGAAGACTTGCCCGTATCAAGCGATTTGAGTTGCTTCGCAACCCCTAAGGTATCTACTCCTAAGAAACTCATGCTAGCAGCAGTTCGTGTTTCAAATTCTGGAATATTCCATGGGTCTTCCCTGGTGAAGGAATTTCGGAAAACTGCGTTCAATAACTCCGCTTTAGCGGCACAGTCGTCGCTAACAGTACCATCGGCACTGCGCAGCGAAGGTATTGACTGCGTCTTGCCGCTTGTGCACTTTACATACGACCAGAATTTCTTCGGATTTTCTACCAAATTTCGAGACAATGTTTCGTTGTGGAACCTATTAAAGGCATCTTGCATTGAAGTCCGTGCCAAATTTCGCGCGTCTGTAAATTTTAGCCAATCTTCGGGATTTCGCGTTCTTTTGAACTTCGCATGCTTTTTCCGTTGCCTCTGCAACAGCGTTCGGACCTGTTTTGTGTACCATGTCGGATCAGTTCCATCTCTTACCAATTTATGAGGTATGAATCTCTCAATTGCTATCAGGAATTACAAAGTCTGAAATCATCCTTCTTAAGCCAGCTTGCTTTATCCCATATGACCCCTCTAAAACTTCTCACCTTCGCCGTGGATCATCGGACTGTGCACTCTGGACTATCTTATCTCACGTTGTCAATGTGTCGAACATCTGATTGCCTTTGTCTCCAAAACGCTCTCACTCATACAGCCCAACTATAGCCAAATCGAGAAGGATGCCTTAGCTATCATTTTTGGGTTTAAGAAGTTTCTTGACTTCATCTGTATCCGCCGCTTTACACTGTTCGTGGATCACAGGCCCTTGCTCTTCCTGTCCGGTGCCACTTCAGCCATCTCTTTGAGGACCTCACCACCTCCAGCACTGGGCATTGTTCCTCCCAGAGAATACATACAACATTTAATACAGGGCCATGGCTCTACATGCCAATGCAGATTTGCTCTCTCGTCACCTCGTGGGAGCCAATACAAACTTCGATGCCGACCTATTTACCCATTTCCACTTGCGTAACACGGCATTACCACTGGACGCCAAGCTTGTCGCATGTCACATGGTCAATAATGCACCACGCTCAGCATGGATGGCCATAGGATCATCATCAGCTTATGTGACTGGAGGTACAAGCTTACTGGGACTGGTGCAATGACTTGGTCAGAGATGGTGTCCTCCTCACCTTGGTGGAAAATGAGTGCTGGTGGTTTGTGCTGTTGCCCTCCCTGCACCAGCATGTATTGGAGTTCTTGCATATCAGACATTGCGGTATTGTCCTTATGAAATGCCTCGCCTGCAAACATATTTATTGGAGGGGGATGGATGCCCTCAGTCACATGGCGCCATCATATACCATGTGTCAAAGTTAACAATCGGCGATCCTGCACCGCCTGTTTCCTTGCCATCTGACTGCTTCCCTTTGGTTCAGCTCACACCTGGATTTCATAGGTTCTTGGTTCCTCGTGGCTCATCCTCCTGGATGCTGCCAGTGTATTGCCATATGTCTCGTGCACGTCCCCCACATCGGTCACAAGAACCATCAACGCCCTCTCCTGCATCTTTGCAGTTGAGGGACTTCTGGAAGCACTTGTTATCGACAACTTCTCTCAATTTAATCCTGCTGAATTCACTTCCTTCTGTGCTACCTCTGGCATCCAGCTGGTCCATACAGCACCATTTCATCCTGCTTCCAAGTGTTGGCAGAAAGACACAGACAGTGAAACTGCGTCACCAGCATAACCGGGACAACGCCTTCACAATTTTCCTTTCCACCTACCGGTCCACAATCCACGATGGGTTATACCCAGCGGAGAAACTTCATGACCGCCCTCATCTATCGCCCCAGTCCATCCTGTTCCCACCTTCATCCCACTCAGCTCAGCAACATTCTAACCATCCACGTTTTTGACCGCAGGATCCTGTTTAGGCGATGATGTTCACCGTGAACCGTCCCTAGTGGGTCCTGGTGATGGCCACCAAGCCCCTCGGTTGCGCCATGGCGACCATTATCCTTGAAGACGGCACATTGTGCTAGAAGCACAGCAACCAGCTCCACCCCAGCGTGCTTGAGGGCCAGCTCCTATGCTGCCTCCTCTTCCACTGGACCTTTGGGGAAGATCGCTGTCTGCCTTGCAGTCCATTGCCACTTCTATCGCTACAACCTGCAGTACACCCGGTGGATTCTCCGGCTTCTGCCGCTACGCGTATACAGGTGGATTCAGCTCCTGCTGCTGCCCCACAGTTATGGTCACCGACTGGTCTAGAGCCCGAGGTCGAGATGAGCCTTCGCCTCACCCCTGGTGGGTTGGGGGTGGAGGACTGCAGCGTCCGTCTCGTTCCCCTGCGACATCGGCGTTCCGCATGCCAGAACAGAGGTGCGGGACGCCTTCATCACAGCGAGTGAAACTAAAGCAGACGTTTACGATACAACCGAGGCCGCTGCTGGAGACGAAAATACGGTCTTGTGTCTCAGCCAGCGGCCGCTATGGCCCGCTACCCGAGCTCCGCCGATCTAGTCGCGATTAGTAAGTCGACTATTTTCGTATGCTACTCACGTGATCGAAAATAGTCACAGAAGGTCCATCCGCCAACCTGCATTATAAGCCGTCGCACCGCTGTCCAGAAGGCAGTTCGATACGCCGTCCGGAGTTGTAGGGATCTGTCATCCCGGCCGCAACATCCACTCGCCTCGTCCTCTGGTAGTCCCAGATCTCACGAATGGTAGCTTCGGACGGTAACTCAAGAGCGTCGTGTAACGTTGGTCTCGTCTCCCTGGAGAGCTTTGTAGTAATCCTTTGCCGACCACTCTCTAATAGTTTTGTTTCCGTCCTTTCTTTGGCGGACTTTCTCGAGCACGGGACTTGTGAGAAAACATTTTATTTTGTTATTCTTCTGTTATAAGATCCGAATTGGGATCCATACTTTGCTTCTTGCTTGGACTGTGTTTTGTTTCGACTGCCTTGACGACTTTAACAATGTTCTTGTTTATAGTTTTTTTTCCCATTAAAAACAGACTGAGGAATATCGTTCGCGTTCTGTCTCATAGCTTGTGAGCTGTGATTTCTCTTATTTTGTTACGACGATAATTTTTCCGAATGAAGGTGGGCGTAAATAAGTATTTTCGCAGCTTGAGGAGAAAGATGGTGGTTGATATTAGATAAGAAGGCTCTGCTGCAGCGAAAAACGCCTGTGTTTTAATGACTGCCACCCCAGTTCATATTGTCACGGTTCGTGCGGCTCCCCACGTCGGCGGTTCGAGTCTTCCCTCGGTCATGGGTGTGTGTGTTGTCCATAGCGTAAGTTAGTTTAAGTTAGATTAAGTAGTGCGTAGGCTTAGGGACCGATGACCTCAGCAGTTTGGTCCCATAAGACCTTACCACAAACTTCCAAATGTCCCAATTCGTGTGTCATATCCGTGATAGTCTCACCCTTGTTTTGCGGTAATACAAAAGAAGCTACCTTTTTTTAACTTTTTCGATATCCTCTATCAATCCTATTTGATGCGGATCCCACACCCCACAGCAATACTCCAGAAGATGGCGGACAAACGTAGTGTAAGCAGTCTTTTTAGTAGACCTGTAACATTTTTTAAGCGTTCTGCCAACAAATCAGACTTTGGTTTGCTTTCACCAAAACATTTCTATGAACTGCTCCAGTTTAAGTTATTCGTAAATTTAATCTCAAAGTTCTTAGTTGAGTTTTACAACCCTTAGATTTCCATAAGCTACCACATTCATTCTGAAACACCTATAGCAAGTAATTTATTTGTTTTTCTGAAACTTCTCATAAAGGTGCTGGTCTAATGCAGCTCTTTTTCAGTAACAAAACTGTCTCACTGTTGAATTTATTATGATCAGAATACGTTTCACTGAAGTACGTAAACACATATGCTGAATAAAGTACAATAGTTCTCAGATCGACAACAGAATTGGGAACTGATTCACTTTACTCCATTGTTGATGCACAGTTGTACACAAGAGAGGCTTTCGGGTTGTCTTTGTTCGTGTTGTATTCTATTGAGACAGCGATCTTTTTTCTCTATTTTTTAAGTCGTAATTTTGGCAAACAAACACAACAGAAAATAAATCATCCACCACCAGATATATTCGACTTTTTTCTCACAATCCCAGGATTCAGTTGTCTTAACTTTTTCATAATCTGTGTCCACTCGCTTGTCGCTAGCTTACTCCGGTGGCATAGGCAGGGACTGAAATTCTATGATTTCTGGCCGACCTTGAACCAGAGACAAATGCTGACACACAGCTATAGAGATCTACATAAAGTAATGTCATTACGTAATGACATAAATGCCCGTGCAGAGGAGGAAAAGAAACTGTAGGTCTGTTTAGTACCAGAAACAGCCGAGCAGGTAGACTGTCCAGCCTGCAGGGTCTGGGCAGAGGCCAGCAACGAGAACGTATGCGCACTGGAGGGCCTCGCCAGCCGGCCGGTCGATGGCCTCGTGATTGCTGCCGCCCTCTCCCAGGACCGGAAACTGCCAGCCCTTCATTTCCAATAAATGTCCGGAGGGGCCGAGCGGCTGGACCGCAATCTACATTCGGTATATGCGGCCAGAGCAGCGAAATCTCTCCGCCCTAAGGCTAAATACCTGCCGTACCTCCTGCCCCCAGTTCTTGCAGTAAGCGTCCAACGTCCTTTTGCTGTCGGGGCTTCACAGCAAAATATCACGCCCATATGAAATGATATTGACCGTTTATTTATTTTATCTTCCCGTAGTGTGAAGTGTCGCAGCTACTACACGGTGCATCTGAAAAGTTCAGTGAATGGAAACGTGAACTAATAATTTGTACATGTGTCTGCGCTTGGAGGCATTTGTCCAGAATCACCACGTAGCATTGAAGACACTAAGATGAATCTCTTTGTTTTCCTGCCCCAAATGAAGAGTTCTTCTGTACTGCTTGAATGAAATTAGACAACTACATCTGCACTTTACATCTACATCTGTATCTACATGATTACTCTGAAGTTCAGTATTAAGTGCCTGGCAGAGGGTTCCTGGAACCACCTTCGAGCTGCTTCTGTACCGTTGCGCTGTCGAACAGCGCCCGGAAAAAACGAACATTTAAGCCTTTACGTGTGAGCTATGATTTCTTTTCTTGTATCAAGGTGATCATTTCTCCCTATGTAAGTGGGTGCTCACAAAAAATTTTCAGAATTGAGGAGAAAGTTGATGACTGAAATTTTATAGTAAGATCCTGCCGCAACGAAAAACGGCTTTGTTTTAATGATTGCTACTCCAGTTCGGGTATTATATTCGTGGTTCTCTCTTCCATATTTCCCGATAATACAAAACGAGCTTCCCTTCTTCGAAGTTTTTGATGACGTCTGTCAGTGCTATTTGATGCAGAGCCCATACCCCCAGCAATGATCCAGAAGTGGAGGTACATGCGTAGTGTAGGTTGTCTCTTTAGTAGAACTATTGCATTATCTAAGTATTCTGCCAATAAAAAGCATTCTTTGGTCAGCTTTCCCCTCAATATTGTCTATGTGACCGTTCCAAGGTAAGTTATTCGTGACCGTAATCCCTAAGTATTTGATTCAATTTAAATTCTTTAGATTTGTGTTTTACTGTGTAAACGAAATTTAGTGGATTTCTCTTAATACTCATGTACTACATGTAATATTTCGAGAGTATAAGTAACTCATTTCTTCAAGTTTGGAGTACTTTTGTAGACTCCGTTGCCGGACATTTGCGCTCCTTTCTTTTATTCGTGCTGGTTCATATGTCATTCATCCGGCAGCATGTTACGCATCGTATCACACGATAAAAAAAAAAGTGAAAAGACGTACACAGTAGTTGAAACAGAAGTTCTCCGCGGAAATACTCTCAGTTATCCTAAATATCGACATATGGTGAATCATAAATCTTAAAGGTATTTATTTTTTCTAGATGAGGATAATGTTAGTAGTCGATGCTAAATTGAGGTTTCATACTAAGCCTCTTGCACTTAGCGGTCTTCTGTTCCGCAATATTTGCTTAACCAATTTGTTTCAGTGTCTTAACTGCTTTGCTAAACATTTGATGGGTGTTGTTAGGTCCTGCTTAGCACTCCTTACGAGAGTAACGGTAGCAGATTGGTCTGTACTTATCTAACCCTTTTACAATGAGTTCGAACGCACTGACACACGAAAGTGGTGATGTTGCAGTCTTGCTGACTGAGTAACTGTGTCGTAATATTTGCACTTAGCGGCTGGCTCATGTTAATACTACCGAGTGCTTGAGCAATGCCGTTCAGTTCGGATTTAGAAAATATCATCTCCCGTTCCCTTACTTTCTTGATCCATAATACTTCCCTCCACTTTACTAAAAGTCGTACCGAATTTTACTCTTTCTTAGACTACCAGTGAAATATCTTACGTATTTACATTTGCTCTGAATCGTCGATTCTTTTAACCCCAAAAAACTTATCCTAGTTTAATATTATCTTCCTAGTTCGCTTCTTCATACATCACACCCTCTAAAATCTCTTATTTGGTGGTATGAATCCAGTGCACGGAAATTTCGTGAACAGTTACTTCTTTTGCATGAGTGGTTTTCTTTTTTAGACAAAAATAAACTGTACAAATAAATGCTAGTATCCCAATAACAATCCTGATTGATGCATTGATCATAACGATATTCTGACTATGTTTCTCTTGATATTTTCTTACATAACGTAACATTTTCTCTACTGACATTTTTCCTTTCTCTGAAATGAATAATTCATCTATTGCCTGTAGTAAAGTGGGACCCTAGTTATAAAGATTAGGTTTTGTGTGGATAACACACTTACACTATGTGATAAAAAGTATCCGGACACCTGGATGAAAATGACTTACAAGTTCGTGGTGTCCTCCATCGGCAATGCTGGAGTTCAATATGGTGTTGGCACATCCTTAGAGTCCGCAGCTCGTGGTCGTGCGGTAGCGTTCTCGCTTCCCACGCCCGGGTTCCTGGGTTCGATTCCCGGCGGGGTCAGGGATTTTCTCTGCCTCGTGATGACTGGGTGTTGTGTGATGTCCTTAGGTTAGTTAGGTTTAAGTAGTGCCAAGTTCTAAGGGATTGATAACCATAGATGTTAAGTCCCATAGTGCTCAGAGCCATTAGCACACCCTTAGACTTGATGACAACTTCCACTCTCGCAGGCATATGTTGAATCAGGTGCTGAAAGATTTCTTGGGGAATGACAGCCCATTCTTCACGGAGTGCTGTACTGAGGAAAGGTATCGATGTTGGTAGGGAAGGCCTGGTACGAAGTTGGCGTCCCAAAACATCCCAAAAGTGTTTTGTAGGATTCAGGCCAGTCCATTACAGGGATGTTATTGCCGTCTAACCACTCCGCCACAGGCCGGCCATAATGAACAGGTTCTCGATTGTGTTGAAAGATGCAATCGCCATCCCCAAATTGCTCTTCAACAGTGGGAAGCAAGATGATGCTTAAAACATCAATTTAGGCCTGTGCTGTTGTAACATTACGAGTAAAGATAGCTGTAACGGAAATTGAATAGCGTAAAGTTATCATTAAAAACGCACGCCGCGCGATTTGTGACGATTTGGTTGGTCATAATAGTAGTAACATGCTTTTGAATACAATTAAATTATAACGGCGATACCTGTTTAGTGTTATTGGAAATAATATGTAGTAAATTATGAGTAAGGTAGCCGATCCTGTAAGAAGAGGTGAAATTGGGCATATTAAGGTGTTTTGCTTTATGTCGACTAAGCCGATGATACGGCGTCTTTTTTTCCGTTTACTCTTAGGAAAAAAAAAACAAAAAAAAAACAAAAAAAAAAAAAAACAAGTAACGAAGTGCTAATTGTGCGTTGTGAAAAATATAGGAGCGAATTTTAAATAGCTACAGTATATAATCAGACTAACAAATGGACATTCAGTTACGCGAAATAGCGGACAGCGAAGTGTGGTCATTAAATTGAGTACACCTACAGGGCGGTCAATTCCGGGATAAGTCTATTCGCATCTCACGAGGGATGAGGTATTGAGACCGGTTTTTTTTTTATTATATCACGGAGAGCGGGCTTCAATTTACAAAAAGGAGAAAAGCTGTATCATTATCATTGACTGTTGGTGTTAAGCAACCAAAACTGTTCATCAAAGGGTTTCGGTGAATGAGTGATGAATGCGAAATGAAACTGTGAACGAAGTTATGTTAAATAGAGCAGAAGATACAAGACAGTTTGGTCGTATCTGTTATTATTCCATAAACCGTAACATTTCTTCTCGTTGTACGAAGCCTTTATAGACGATCGTTATGACAACTTGCTTTAAAGGGATCTCGTTACGAGTTAAGTTTTGGGGACCTGGTCAACAGGGGATAGTTCATAGATCTTAACTACTGCAGCTATTCTGGAATCAGGTGCTACCGTGACCGTTGTGTGTTGTCAATGGCTTAAGGTCATCATATCTCATGCTCTAAGATCGACGCGCCTTTCCTCTTGGTATAACGGTGTCTCACGGTAACAAGGACAACGCCGACGGCGAAGGAAGATAGGTAGAAGTGGCGCCACAACGTGCGGCTCGTTCGAGGAGGATTGCTGCATCGAGTCGAGTGTCATCCGGATTCACGAACCCTAGAGTTGGAAAATATTGTAGCAGCCAGTGAGTCTGTCCAATGAAAGAGGTATTCTTCAATAATCGCTAAAAGTGAGCGATACTAACAGGTATGATTAAAATAACTGTATAATTATAAAAAAAGGAAGTTGAGACTTGTGATTTCGGTAGATAAATATATATAAATACATAGTGAAAATAAGTGTATGTCTTGGTAGTGAATAATCATGTCAAAACGAACGAAAAGAATACATGATAATGTGCAGTTGAGTAGAGTAATGAGTAGAGAGAGAGAGAGGAAAGTGAAGAGGATAGGGATGATGCATCCCATGAGCTCAATGTGGGACAGGAGACATGTACAGATAATAATACAGTTATTGATTTAGAGCCGTTAGGAGATTCAAATACAATGATAAGTAAGGTAAGCAGCGTGGGATAACATAAAGATCTTGAGGTTTCGGAAGTAGATCAGCAAGTTGATCCTCAAAATGGAAATATTAATCAAAAAATGTTTGATATGCTGGTATCAATAAATACTCAAATGGGTGTAATGAATGGAAGACTTGGTTCACTAGAAAAAGATAATAAGCAATTAAAAGAGGACACTCAAAAGTTAAATGAAAAATTTGAGGCCAAATTTGGTTCATTAGAAGTTAAAATGGATTCTTTGGAAAGCAAACTGAACACCTTTGATTATAAACTGGAAAATACTAAGAAAGAATTAAAGGCGGACTGGGAGACTCAATTAAATGCGAAATTTGGAGAACTAGATGTAGAGTTTTCTAACACCTTAGAAAGGCAATATAATAATTTAATGGGAAAACTTCATGACGTAGAAAAGAAATATGAGGTAGTTTCGAAGAGTTATGATGGCCTGTCCAATAGGATGGTTAAGTGTGAAAGCAGCTGTTTCAATGCTAGCGCACAGATAGAAGAGCTTTCGAAACAAATAGTCGAGTTTGAGTCCGATGCTCGTAAGGGGATTGACAAGTATTTAGTAGATCAAACTAAAAGACTTGACGAAGATCTATCTGAATGGATAGAAATAAAAGGAAATGAAATTGTAGACAAGGTTAAGACTACTATTGGATCCCAGCCAAATGAAAATATCAATGAGCACCTAAGTAGAAATGATGAATTAATTAAGCTCTTCACTAGCGAAATTCAGAAAATAAAAGAGAAAATAGTTGATGAGTTACCTAAATGGCAAAAGGAAACCAATCATAAATTGGCGGAGTTAGAACGAAAGTCATCACAAAATTTGTTGACAGAGGACGAACGTTCGGAGAATATGTCGAAAAACAACCGAACATGTGATAATACGAAGTACAATTGTGGTGAAAATTTGCATTGGGAAGTTGATGATTCGGTTGGTAAAGATGATGATTCTTTTGGTCAGCGAGGATATTTGTCTTCTTTAAAGGTGGAGAACAGCATTTTGAAAAGTAGACAATTCCCAACATTCTCCACTGAAAAGAACAACCTGCATCCGAAAATCTTTATCAATAATTTCAAAAGAATATTTCCTCGTAGCTGGTCAGAACACGACCGACTTCAATTTATAGTATCCAAAATTACCGAAGAAGCCGCATTATGGGCCGCCGAAGTAAGTGAAAGTTGCCATACTTGCGCTGAGTTTGAACAACTTTTTTTGGCTAAATACTGGTCGTCGAGTAAACAAGAGAAATTAAGAAAAGAGGTTTACCAACCTGAGTATTTTAACAGTAAAAGAAGTACTTTAAGGCAATATTTTGAAAAGTACATAAATAAGACACGTTATTGGAGTGATACAATTTCTCACAAGGAAGTGATCAGAATTTTGAAGGGAAGGTTGCCCATAAATATACGTGAAAAGTTAATAAATGTTCCTGACCACGATGTAGAACAGTTCTTGTCGGTGATTGACTCTATAGATATGATTATGGAAGACGCAAGACAAATGAGTGGTAATCAAATGTCGAATCACACTCATAGTAATACGAATAATTATAATACTAATTTAATGTATGATAATAATAATAATACCGAAAACCAGGTCAAACCCGCATCACAGGAGCGTGAACAATCTTCATCCTATGGTTGCAATAAAAACAATGATTATAATAAATATAGAAGAGATACTTACTGTGCTAGAGGTAAACCTCGATATGGTGACGCGAATGTGCATAGTAGTGATATTAATAAGAGTAACAGATACTCAAGTGATGAACCCAATTGTATTCGACCTTGGGAAGATAATTCAAAGCATAATGTTCATCGGCAGGATGGAACAAATGCCAATGGGCGAAGGAGCCTCCAATGTGCGACGGGGTGAATACCATAACTCGGATCATACTGTACGGATTGTGGAAGTTCATGAACCCCCACCGATGACTCAACGAGAGAGATTAAACTAGTACCAGTCACCAAATGCCTTCCTAGGATGACTGGAAAGGAGAAGGAAGGCAGGCATCAATTTGAACTGAGAGTATTAAGGTACAATAATGATCAGGATATAAGGAATGAATTAATTGAACAAAAACCTGAAGTTTCTAATAAATGTGGACAAATTTTACAGCCAACGAGTATAAATAATGTTGATGTTGAAATATTAATTGATACTGGAGCAACTATTAGTGTCATGACGCTGGACTGTTTAAAACAGATAAGGCGAGGGGTAAAAATGCCCACTTTTCCTATCACAGGATGTACCGTGTCTGGCGCGTTCAGAGCAAAAATGCAAACAGTTGTGAAACAGGTACGTGTCGACGTTACAATATGGGGGGCTCAAATAGAAAGTACATTCCTGGTTGTTCCTAAAATGACAGTACCATGTATCTGGGGTTTGGATTTTTTATGTGAGACCGGTGCAATCATTAATTTAGAGAAAGGTGAATGTATATTTAATTCCAATGGTAATGTTTTGATAGCCACCCTGAGAAAGGGCCGAGTAATTCCAAATCAGTTGTGTATGAATCTAATGGTAAAATATGTCAGTATTGATGATGAAAATGTGTATGATATATGCCTTATTGAATGTTCTGAAGAAATGATTGATAAAATGTCATTGCAGGAAAAGGTGTTAGAAACAGAATATTTATCTGTTATCCAAAGGGACGAACTGTACTACTTGTTGGAAGCATATCAGTCGATTTTTAGTAAACGTCCGGGTATAATAAAAGACTTTGAATTCCATATAAAGACGTATGCACATAAACCCTTTTGTCGTACTTCCTATTCTATCCCATGGACAAAGAAAGAAGTAGTCAGAAAGGAAATCAATAATATGTTAGAATGGGGTATTATTGAGCCCTCAGATTCCGAATATTGTAACCCTCTTGTGGCGGTAATTAAACCCAATGGTGACATCAGATTGGTGTTGGATGCCAGAGAGATCAATAAGATCATTAAACCTGTACAAACGCGACCGGAGAACCTAGAAGAGTTAGTACAAAAGTTTTATGGTGCCCGCTTCTTAACTTCTTTGGATATGCGTAGTTCATATTGGCAAACTAGAATATCGAAAGAATCTAGAAAATATACTGCATTCGTTTTTATGGGCCGAAGTTACCAGTTTACCGTCATGCCATTTGGGTTGAAAATAAGCGGTGGTGTTTTCATATCGGCATTAGATACCGTACTGGGCAGAGACCTTTTGAATGAAGTTACTTTATATGTGGATGATTTGCTAATTGCTTCTGAAACTTGGGAGGAACATTTGGACTTATTAAGAAGAGTTTTTGCGAAATTTTTGGAATACGGAGTTACTGTAAATTTGAGAAAATCCAAATTTGCTCATAACCAATTGAAATTTCTTGGACATATAATCACTCCTGAAGGGATAAAACAAAATCCTAAAAAGATGGATGCGATTAACAGATGTGCTTATGCAAAAAATAGGCCGGAATTAAAGTCATTTATCGGCTTAGTTTCATTTTTTCGACGATTTTTACCCAATCAGTTAGGAAGCCAAGACTGTTTGTTACGGCTGTTAAGGAAAAATGTCATGTGGGAGTGGAATTCCGAATGCACGCAACCTTTTGGTAACATCCGCAATGCTTTGAGTAATGCTCCACTGTTACAACATCCGAGACTTGATCAAGATTTTTATATTGCTGTGGATGCTTCTGAAACAGGATTGGGTGCCACTCTTTTCCAGATGGACAATCCAGAAGATATCAGTACCATCAAAATAATTGGGTTTGCCAGCAGAGCACTCTCTAGCTGTGAACGTGCATATTGTACTACTGAATTAGAAGTACTGGCCGTGGTCTGGTACCTTAGAAAGTTTCGCTATTTTGTATATGGAAAGAAGATCATTGTATTCTGCGACCATAAAGCTTTATCTTTTATTTTAACAGGAAGGATGTTCCATTCACGTTTAACCCAGTGGGCCTTGCAACTGCAAGAATATGATATTACGCTCAAATACATCAGAGGGAAAGACAACATCATAGCCGATGCTCTTTCAAGACTACCGAAAAGAAAGAATGACGACGAGTGTGAAGAACGGACTATTGACTTTAAAGTCATGAATTTATCAAGGCAATATTGTGAGAGGCAGATTTCACAGCTATGTCGAAGTCTTCCACAACTGCAAGAAGATGATAAGTTGTGGAAAGCCATTAGGCATGCTGTTGAAAGCAAAACGCTAAGTCACTCTCAAGAACAGTATCAATTAAAATCCGGAATATTGTATCGGAGGAAGGATGAAGAAGATGTTTGGAAAGTTTGTATTCCAAATAAATATTTAGAATCACTAGTATGGTACACTCACTTGAATTGGGGTCATTCTGGTGCCGCTAAATGTACAGCCAAAATAGCACAATACTGCTATCATCCAAATTTGGGACGTATAACTACAAATATTCTTAAGAAGTGCAAAATATGTCAGAAGGCGAAACCCATAAACTATTGTCGGAAGATAGAATTACATCCTATCATCCCACAACAACGTTTAATGTTGGTGTCATGTGATGTCTGTGGGCCATGTCCCATGACACGTGGACGGTTCAAATATGTATTGGCTTTCTATGATCTCTTTTCAAAATATGTGAAATTATATCCTTTGAAAAATCTCCACGTTCGAACCAAGTTACGCAAATTTATCAACAACTATATAACTTAGCTTGGCAAACCTATAATGGTCTTGACAGACAATGCTGCTTATTATACAAGCAAAGTATGGAGAGACACTATGAAAGAACATTTACATCTCAAGATTTTACCCTTGTGGAAATCCGGTTGAGAGAATCTTCCGAGAGTTGAATCGATTTTTACGGACGTACATACCCAAACAACATTATAAATGGATCGATTGGATTTATGAATTTGAGAATGTGTATAGTGACTTACCACACTTGTCGACAGGTTATTCACCTAACCAAATAGTATTTGGTGAAAGTATTGTGCCAGAATGGATGAAGAAATTACCTGCGATAGAACAAAAGATTACCAAGAAAGAAGATATGGTGAAGAAGGTCTACGAAAACCTGAAGCATCAAGCACAATTGAGAAAAACCCGTTTTGATAAAAATGTGGAGAAGGTTGTCACATATGATGTAGGGGAAGAAATTTTATTGAGAAATCACCCAAAAGCATCAACCAGGAAAAGACTGAATAAGAAATGACAATATTTATATACAGGTCCATACAAAATAATGAAAATACCTCACGAAGGGAACTACCTCCTGGCAGATTGTGATACTGATATAATTAAAGGCTTGTTCCCTCACGTAGACCTGAAGAAGAATTATCAATAATGAGCAAAATATAGATTCAAGAAACACTGAATGATACCAAGACTACACTCAGTGGACTAAATAAAAGCACCAGTGGATAAATACGTACTTATACTAACTTACAAAGAAAATTAAAGAATGTACCGACGATTTCCATGAGATACCTTCTTGGTATCAGCAAAAATGTCGACGCTGAAATACGATTTGTCCTCTCACCGAACAGCGAGGATGGATGATTTAAAAGTGGAATTAAGAGGAAAAGAAAAGGACCAAATCCTCTTTGGTTAAACAAGTGGCCTAATAAGGGTTTTGGCCTAGGATGCCAATCGTCGAACCCGGCTGTGATCCCTGCCTTGCACAGTCGGTTGAAGAACTGAGGGCTTCATCCAAGAAAAAAAATGTGGTGTGAATATGAAGTGATTAGTGCGAAGTGTTTCTATGACAACCTATAAACAAATGTGGAATTTAGTTAAGGGCATTTTGTCTAGGCCCATTAACTCAACTTAAGTATTGTAGAATGTATGTACTGACTTGTTGAGTGAATCTGAGAGTGAGTGTATTCGCCGAAACAAATACGCTCTCCTGTCACTGTACAAAAAAAAAAAAAGAAGCCTATTCTGTCTGGAACCCTCTTCAAGACATCACAGTCTGGGGGGCCGTGTAACATTACGAGTCAAGATAGCTGTAACGGAAATTGAATAGCGTAAAGTTATCATTAAAAACGCACGCCGCGCGATTTGTGACGATTTGGTTGGTCATAATAGTAGTAACATGCTTTTGAATACAATTAAAATATAACGGCGATACCTGTTTAGTGTTATTGGAAATAATATGTAGTAAATTATGAGTAAGGTAGCCGATCCTATGAGAAGAGGTGAAATTGGGCATATTAAGGTGTTTTGCTTTATGTCGACTAAGCCGATGATACGGCGTCTTTTTTTCCGTTTACTCTTAGAAAAAAAAAAAAAAAAAAAAAAAAAAAAAAAAAAAAAAAGACAAGTAACGAAGTGCTAATTGTGCGTTGTGAAAAATGTAGGAGCGAATTTTAAATAGCTACAGTATATAATCAGACTAACAAATGGACATTCAGTTACGCGAAATAGCGGACAGCGAAGTGTGGTCATTAAATTGAGTACACCTACAGGGCGGTCAATTCCGGGATAAGTCTATTCGCATCTCACGAGGGATGCGGTATTGAGACCGGTTTTTTTTTTATTATATCACGGAGAGCGGGCTTCAATTTACAAAAAGGAGAAAAGCTGTATCATTATCATTGACTGTTGGTGTTAAGCAACCAAAACTGTTCATCAAAGGGTTTCGGTGAATGAGTGATGAATGCGAAATGAAACTGTGAACGAAGTTATGTTAAATAAAGCAGAAGAGACAAGACAGTTTGGTTGTATCTGTTATTATTCCATAAACCGTAACATTTCTTCTCGTTGTACGAAGCCTTTATAGACGATCGTTATGACAATTTGCTTTGAAGGGATCTCGTTACGAGTTAAGTTTTGGGGACCTGGTCAACAGGGGATAGTTCGTAGATCTTAACTAGTGCAGCTATTCTGGAATCAGGTGCTACCGTGACCGTTGTGTGTTGTCAATGGCTTAAGGTCATCATATCTCATGCTCTAAGATCGACGCGCCTTTCCTCTTGGTATAACGGTGTCTCACGGTAACAACGACAACGCCGACGGCGAAGGCACTCCGCCACAGGCCGGCCATAACGAACAGGTTCTCGATCGTGTTGAAAGATGCAATCGCCATCCCCAAATTGCTCTTCAACAGTGGGAAGCAAGATGATGCTTAAAACATCAATTTAGGCCTGTGCTGTGATAGTGCCACACAAAACAACAAGGGATACAAGCCCCCTCCATGAAAAACACGACCACACCATAATGTTGGCATTACACACGCTGGCAGATGACGTTCACACGGCATTCGCCGTACCCACACCCTGCCATCGGATCGCCACATTGTGTACCGTGATTCGTCACTCCACACAACGTTTTTCCACTGTTCAGTCGTCCAATATTTACGCTCCTTACACCAAGCGAGGCGTCGTTTGGCTTTTACCGGCGTGATATGTAGCTTATGAGCAGCCGCTCGACCATAAAATCCAAGTTTTCTCACCTCCCGCCTAACTGTAATAGTACTTGCAGTGGATCCAGATGCAATCTGGAACTCCTGTGTGATGGTCTGGATAGATGTCTGCCTATTATACACTACGACCCTCTTCAACTGTCGGCGGTCTCTGTCAGTCAACAGACAAGGTCGGCCTCTACGTTTTTGTGCTCTACGTGTCCCTTCACGTTTCCATTTGAGTATCATATCGGAAACATTGGACCTAGGGATATTTACGAGTGTGGAAATCTCGCGTACATATGTATGACACAAGTGACACCCAATCACCTGACCACGTTCGAATTCCGTGAGTTCTGTGGAACGCCCCATTCTGCTCTCTCGCGGTGTCTAATGACTACTGAGGTCGCTGATATGGAGTACCTGGTAGTAGGTGGCAGCACAATGCACCTTATATGAAATACGTATGTTTTTGCGGGGTGTCCGGATACGTTTGATCACATAGTGTAGAAGTTTCTCCAGCCAATACAAGACTGGTCGAGTTCTTGTAATTATCATAGTACCTGTAATTGTAGCAGGAAGGTGAAACTGAATTTTGGTTACGTCACACTTCGTTTCATTAAAGTAATGCCCACTGTCCTATGTACTGAGGTACATTTGTATCAGTACGTTTTACCCATGCCATACTTCTTTTAACGTTTTCGTGGATTGCTTTACATATTCCCCTGTGTACATATCTTTGGCTGAATCACGTCAAAAGGTGACTGCATTACTTCATACGGCAAAAGCCTGTTTCTGTGTGGATTTTAGAGTTATACACACTCACCACACAGCGTATGTATATATTCCAGTCTAAGAGTTGGCTATTCACGTAGCGACTCCTTTTCACTATGGTAATGTGGACTCACTCCGTATGACCATTCGGTTGTGAGTGGAATGGACTAGTATGCAATTTATTCACTTTCAGTAGATACAAGAGGGCTATTCAGAAAGTAAAGAACGATAGGTCGCGAAATGGAAACCACAGTGAAAATAAAAACTGTTTTATTTGCAACGGTTAGCTACACCTTCCAGCTGCTTCTCTACACAGTCGCCGTTCAGACCTAGACATCTGTCTTAGCGTTGTACCAACTTTTCAATTCCCTCGTTATAGAAGACAGGCGCCAGTGCTTTTCGACAATATTCTACTCTGGACTGCAGCTCGTTGTCTGTGTCAAAATATTGTCTTCATAGCCAGCGGTTCATTTGAGCACAGATGAATCTCAGGGGTAGCCAATTACGGGCTGTATTGAGGGTGATCAAACACTACCCATCTAAAACGCTGTATGAGCATCTTCATTGCCCCTGCAGAGTGCGGCCAAGAATTGTCATGTAGAACGAACCTTATGACAGTTATGATATGTGGATTGCATAGCTTCAGGCGGAATCTTTCTCTAGGCCCTCATATTTGGCGGGAGACGCTAATCTCTACACTAATCGTTACGTTCTCACTGTGCTCTCAGAACTGAAAAGAGCGCCATGATACGATCGATGGGAGTACTAGACACAGTGCCTAACGCATCTGTGCAAAGCTTAATCAGATTTTCACTCTATTTTCCATTTCACGACCGATCGTTCCTTACTTTCCGAATAACCCTCGTAACTGGCGCATTAGATCAGACATAAATTTATTTCTTGATCTTTGACTGTGGTTTCCGGAACTCCAAATTTAAGTACCCAATTATTAACCATGGCTTGGGCTATGCTGCTTGCTTGCTGATTTGGTATTTCGATCATTACTAGGTGTCTCGAAAAATGATCGAACATAGTCAGTGCATACACTGATTAGCCAGAACATTATGACCAGCGGCCTGCTATCGATATAAATCCGTTCAGGCCACAGCAGTGTCATCTGGCGAGGAATGACTGCTAGTCACATGCATGGCGCATGTAGTATCAGTGAACATGCTGTCCGTGTGTAGAATGACGAAGGTGCATGATCGATCTAAGTTTGGCTGAGCCAGATTATGATGGCACAGGGACTCAGCAAGAGTATTTCGGAAACTGCACGACTTTTCCGGTGTTCAAGGGGTGCTGTAGTGAGTGTCTGCAACACATGATGAAAAAAAGGTGAAAACAAGTCTAAAGGTCGTGGGGTGGTGCTCATTACAGATGTGAGATGTTGTGGGCTGAGCAGACTGGTAAAACGGGACAGATGGAGAACTGCGGCAGGCTAACACCAGACTTTAATTCTGGACAGACTACAAGTGTGTGTGAACTCATAGTGCAACAAACACTCCTAACATGGGCCTACCAAGCCGACGACCTATGCATGTACTACTGTTAACAATAAGACATTTGCAACTATGACAGAAATGTGCACACGACCATCGACACTAGATGCTGATGCAGTGGCAAAGCATTGCATGGTCTGAGGATCCCAATACCTTCTTCATAATGCCAATAGGAAGGCGTGAATCTGTCGTCTCCAGGGGAACAGATCATTGCCACATGTACAGGGCTGGAGACAAGCTGCCACCAGCTCCATTATGCTCTAGGGAAAATTCATGGGGACACCTATGGGTCCAGTGGAGTTCATGGAAGGTACCATGACGGCCAAGGAGTACTGTACACTAGTTGCAGACCATATACACCCTACCCCTTCATGACGACCATGTTTCCTGATAGCAATGGCATTTTACAGTGAGACAATGCGCCATGTCACAAGGCCAGGATTGTGATGGAATGGTTTGAGGAATGCAATGTCGAGTTTAACTTGATGTGCTGCCCCCACCCCCCCACCCCCCCATCCCCCCCGTCCCCCGTCACAACTCGTCAGATCTGAACGTGATCGAGCACTTCTGGGATGTGATTGAATGTGGTGTCAGAGCTCATCTCTCCTTCCCAGGGATTTATGGGAATTAAGTAACTTGTGTGTGCAAAGTCCCTCCAGAGACCAAACGAAGGCATCATTGCCTTCATGTCACGACATGTTACCACTGTTATCCATACCAAAGAAGAACATACCAGTTGTTAAATAGGTGGTCATAACGTTCTGGCTGGTAAGTGTTCTTACCCCTGCTAAACGTCTATTAAACGGTCCTAACACATAAATTCCTACCACCTGAAAAGGTTTTTCTTATTTTGGTAACCTTTTGTGACTTAAACCCATCACATTGAGCACAAGGAATGCAATTTATAACATATTGCTCCACATCACTGCATCATGTTTTTCATTAAAATCTCTCTGCAAGCAGTCTGTCAGTGGCTCATTTACCTTCATGTCTTGGCACTACATGGTAATGTGCCCATTGTAATCATCAATTTGAAGTGCTACACTAACGACGAGATGTTGTCAGCATGTTGTTGAGAGTAAACCTTCATGCATAGGTAACTGTGGTTTCTTGCTGTATAATTGGCATTCCTTGGCAGCTTCTTGTGCCTGTGTCAAATCTGTAAAACTTAAACTAGACACTTGCAACGCAACAGTTTCCCTATTAGGTGTCTCTGCATTTGTGTGTTCAACACCAAGTTTGTGAACTACCTCATATTGAAACACAATTAATTACAGTGCCCATCTTGTTTGTCGACTTGAAGGGTCTTTTCGTCCCAATATGCACTTCAATGATGCATGTCAAATGAAAACTGTACACCCGCCTTAACAGACCACAGAATGGTCCCATTTAAAAGTAAGCACCACATGCATTAAGACATTTATTCCACTGGGATATGAGGCAATCACTTCCTGTTTTGTGGAATGGAGTTGGCCGTTTATGGATGCATAACTACATCCACTCTTACACGTCCACATATGTATTTCTTCAGGTTTCCAAGGACGTGAAAATCACACGGTGTAAGGTCTGGGCTCTACGCAAAATGTTGCAGAGTTTGCCAACAAAACCGCTGAAATGTAGCCTTCATCCAGTTGACCATGTGTGGGCAGTTGTTATAGTACGACAGTATAATTCCAGCCACCAGCATTCCAACAGCCTGAGCACAAATGGCAAAGCCAACAGTGGAAACATCCCACATCTCCCCTACTAAAAAAAATCTAAGGCTCTTCACACAAATTCTGGTGAGGCCATGATGAGGTTCTCCTTTGACTGCAGGGGCCCTCTGCTCAAGTTCTTCAAGTGTGTAGCCACAATCAGTACACAGCACTATCAAGACATTTGCAGGAATTGCGATGCTCTGTAAAGTCAGAACATCTAATTACTATAACAATATTTTTCGACGTTTTTTTAACATCAGCTTAGCTCGATGTATTTGTCCACACATCAGTTGTATTATAAATGCAAAAAGCAAGGAATTATTAATCCTGAGCAGGGTATACAGGGTATTTGGGGTGTAAGTGCAGATATTTTTATTGATGACTGAGGACAGTGTTCTTAACATCAGTATTTTACTTCAGTCGTGGCCTAATAACTACAGCTATTAGGAGTAGCATGCTTTTAGATTATTAGAACCTCCAAGTGAATCTGGCAATAGCAAACTATTAGTACTTATACTCCCCTGGGCAGCGGGTCAGGTATTCAAGTGTGGATGCATGGACGCAAAACGGGCATAGTCCATTTAGAGATGCACTTACAATCATGCAGGAAATATCGGGTGATAAGTTACGTGATTTGTTTGTGGGAAGACTATTAGACACGGAGGAAAAACATCTAACACACTGAAGTGGGTAAATATTAAAGTACCAATGAGCACAATATCTGTGCTTGCACCCTTAAACCCTGTATATTTGAGTGAAAGTCTTTGTTATGCCATCAGCTGTGTAGTAGAAGCTTGATGCCAGCGGATTTACGGTGACCATTTAGTATTTATATTTATAGTGGCAACTTATGAACCTGTGGCTAACATACAACTAAAATGGAAGATGCCATGTGGATGCTGTAATGAAATCGAATGAGTAACGCAATAAGAAAGGTACGATACCAGTGAGTATCAATATCTCCAGTCGAATATAAATGATTTCATATATAAGCATATTCACAATAATATGTTGCTACATATTTAAATAATGGTATTATACATATTTGAATCAATGTTGAAGCATTTATTTAAATTTCGCTAAATTCAATTTTATTAATTATTTCAAATACGTAGGCAGCGGTTATTATCGACAAAGTTGTAAACTTTTTGATTTTATATTATATCTCTATACTTCTTCACTGTGCTGAGTCTTCGCAGGAATGTGATAAGAAACAGTATGGAGGGAATGTGATGTGAAACGGACAGTCTTGATGGGAATGTAATGTGGAATGGACGGATGTGGCGGAAGTAATATGTTAGTGTAATGTTGCTGAAGGTAGAAGTACTTTTGTTACAGTTCAATGTGTGCAGATATTAGTGAATATGGCTGTTTCAGTTCTCAGAAACTTTATTTCATTGAATAATCACTGGAAGCCACCTGAGTAACAGAATTCTTTCACCAGTTAATGTTTCTTCATACAGGAAATATGATCCGAGACTGGTATCGTAGCGCACAGAAGAAAACGAGAACATTAACGAAATAACAAGATAAGATGCAAGTTACTTAAAATAAATGATAAACATCTGTTTCGAAGACTGATAATTGAATATTAAGCACTGAAGACGCCATTATAGTACCAGCTCCAATGCCATCCACACTACTGCAGTTTGTTGTTGTTGTCTTCAGTCCTGAGACTGGTTTGATGCAGCTCTCAATGCTACTCTATCCAGTGCAAGCTTCTTCATCTCCCAGTACCTACTGCAACCTACATCCTTATGAATCTGCTTAGTGTATTCATCTCTTGGTCTCCCTCTACTATTTTTACCCTCCACGCTGCCCTCCAATGCTAAATTTGTGATCCCTTTATGCCTCAGAACATGTCCTACCAACCGGTCCCTTCTTCTTGTCAAGTTGTGCCACAAACTCCTCTTCTCCCCAATTCTGTTCAGTACCTCCTCATTAGTTATGTGATCTACCCATTTAATCTTCAGCATTCTTCTGTAGCACCGCATTTCAAAAGCTTCTATTCTCTTCTTGTCCAAACTATTTCTCGTCCATGTTTCCCTTCCATACATGGCTACACTCCATACAAATACTTTCAGAAACAATTTCCTGACACTTAAACCTATACTCGATGTTGACAAATTTCTCTTCTTCAGAAACGCTTTCCTTGCCATTGCCAGTCTACATTTTATACCCTCTCTACTTCGACCATCATCAGTTATTTTGCTCCCCAAATAGCAAAACACCTTTACTACTTTAAGTGTCTCATTTCGTAATCTAATTCTCTCAGCATCGCCTGATTTAATTCGACTACATTCCATTATCCTCGTTTTGCTTTTGTTGATGTTCATCTTATATCCTCCTTTCAAGACACTGTCCATTCCGCTCAACTGCTCTTCCAAGTCCTTTGGTGTCTCTGACAGAATTACAATGCCATCGGCGAACCTCAAAGATTGTATTTCTTCTCCCTGGATTTTAATACCTACTCCGAATTTTTCTTTTGTTTCCTTTACTGCTTGCTCAATATACAGATTGAATAACATCGGGGAGAGGCTTCAACCCTGTCTCACTCCCTTTCCAACCACTGCTTCCCTTTCATGTCCCTCGACTCTTATAACTGCCATCTGGTTTCTGTACAAATTTTAAATAGCCTTTCGTTCCCTGTATTTTACCCCTGCCATCTTTAGAATTTGATAGAGAGTATTCCAATCAACATTGTCGAAAGCTTTCTCTAAGTCTACAAATGCTAGAAACGTAGGTTTGCCTTTCCTTAATCTATTTTCTAAGATAAGTCGTAGGGTCAGTATTGCCTCACGTGTTCCAACATTTCTACGGAATCCAAACTGATCTTCCCCGAGGTCGGCTTCTACCAGTTTTTCCATCCGTCTGTAAAGAATTCTTGTTAGTATTTTGCAGCTGTGACTAATTAAACTGATAGTTCGGTAATTTTCACATCTGCCAACACCTGCTTTCTTTGGGATTGGAATTATTATATTCTTTTTGAAGTCTGAGGGTATTTCGCTTGTCTCATACATCTTGCTCACCAGATGGTAGAGTTTTGTCAGGACTGCAGTAAGTAAGGGAATTCGTTTTTCCACATGACTTCCCATTTAACTATCACTCGTGCTTCCTATCTCATTGTCACAGAGGCAGTAACCACTATCATGCTACAAAAATAAAAATACAGCTTCTACATGCCGTATCTGAAGGTAAGCCTGAATCCACTCAGAAGCTATTTCATGGGAAGAAATGAATATTTCAAAAAGTGATTTGTTGAAGTTTTCTGTATTTCAGATTATCAGTGTTATTACTGATGTGCATAACTGATAACTATTAATGGTGTGGTTAAAATCCTTACTGGTTTAGACTGATGACCATAGATGTTACGTCCCATAGTGCTCAGAGCCTTACTGGTTTAAAAAGATCTTTACAAAGAAACCGATCACTAGTTTCGGTTATTATTATTATATCCCTTTTCTGTAGTCTGAAAACTATGTTTATATGTTTTGCAGTTGATCAGCAAGTATGAATTAAATTACATAGTGTATGTCTGCATAGTATGTAACTGAAGTGCACTGATGATAACCATCTACCGACTGCACGGAAGGCTTCTTTTTGTTACTTATATGACGCCTGGTTCTACGACTGATCGGCTGCACCCTCATTACGCACGGCGGAGAATGTTGCAGGCAGGTAGGCCAGACGATGGTTCCAGGCCACCAGCAAGTGAGTTGTCCAATCCTTACGCTGCTTTGTGGCTTCAGAGCCTGACACGTACAACCGGTAACAGACGGAACAAAGGACTTGAGTAAAATGCTATAGCGCGGATGTGCACCTTTCGGAGTATTCGTTTGAAAATATTCTTGTGGGATAGCTGCATCAGCAGCACACAGCCTGTCACGCGTCTTGAATGTTTAAAAAAATACACTCATGTTCAGAAAAAAACAGAACAGTTCGAACGACTAGAAATAGGACGTTCATATTCACAGGACACGTACATTAGTATGTCCTACAGAAATGATTAGCATTTTAGTCATCTTGGCTCAGTATGTGTCCTATTGCCTAATCGGCACAGGCTCCGCCATGGGAACTGATAACTTGTTGCATGCGTGATGCCATCGACGCGTATGAGTCACGAATGGCGGCCTGTGGTATAGCCATGCATGCTGCTTTCACCTGGTTTCGAAGATCATATGTGGTAGTTGGCACTGGGTCACAGTGATGCTGCTGTCATTTCACCATATCCCGCACATTTTCGATTGGCGACACGTTTAGTGATCTGCCAAACTAGGGCAAAAGGCTGACATCCTGTGACACCAGGAAGGCTCGTGTTCATGCAGTAACATGCAGTCGTTCATTGTCTTGGTGAAAAATGGCGTCTGGGATGTTTTGCAGAAAGGGTATGGCTACGGGTTGCAGGATGACATTCATGTAAGTCACATTAGTCACAGTGTCTTGGACATGCACCAACTGTCATTTGTGATTGTACGCAATAGAGTTAGGGTTGTTTTGGGGAAGGAGACCAGACAGCGAGGTCATCGGTCTTATCGGATTAGGGAAGGACGGGGAAGGAAGTCGGCCGTGCCCTTTGAAAGGAACCATCCCGGCATTTGCCTGGAGCGATTTAAGGAAATCACGGAAAACCTAAATCAGGATGGCCGGAGGCGGGATTGAACCGTCGTCCTCCCGAATGCGAGTCCAGTGTTTAACCACTGCGCCACCTCGCTCGGTGTACGCAATAGACCCCACACCATAAGACCTTGAGTTGGCGCTGTTTGTCTTGTGGGAATGCAGCTACTGTGATGCCACTCTCCTGCCTGTGGCGAATCGAAATGCGGCCATCATTTTCAAACAAACAGAACCTAGATTCGTCCGAAAGCACTATCTGATGCGGTTCCTGTCCCTACTGACGTCGTTCCACACATTCCACACACCATTGCCGTCTAGCATGCTTCTGCACATTCGTCAACGTTAAGTGGAGAAGTGGACGACTCGCACGTAACACATGCCGTAATAAACGGCGACGAACTGTCACCTCTGATAATGTGCGATATATTACACTGTTCCGCTGTTCCACCAGAGCCAAGGACGACGCATATATGTCCTGCAATGCTATTCGAACGAGATGTCGATCTTCTCGGGGTGTGGTCCATGTCGTCATGTTCTACAGCTTTTCGTGATCCGTTCTGCACCCACCCGTTGCACTGCCGAAACTCGTCGTCCCACACGAGCGGCAATTTCCCGCCTGGAGCATCACATTCTATTAAGTCAATAATACGCCGTCTTTCAAACTCACTGATCTGACGGTACGGTTGGCGCATCCGTCTGCGGGGCATCCTGCACGTCTGCTGAGGTCACACTGACCCATTACCTTCTGTTTATAGTGACAACGAAAGCCGCAGATACATTTTGCCGGTAGGTGATGTTGACCTTGAAACTATACTGATGTATATGAACTGTGAATATGTACATCCTACCTCTAGTGGTCAAGGCGTTCTCTTTTCTTTCTGAGCATGAGTGTAAATTATATTCCTAACTTAATTAAATTTAACTAAACTATAAGGGGCTCTCAAATGAAAATTAGACAGATGGAAAAAAGTTAGTAAACTGTTTATTATTTCAAAAGTAATCGCCGCAACTGTTAATGTATTTATCGCACAGTCAGACGAGATGGGCAGTGTCTTCATGGAAAAATGCTTGCGAGTGCCTAAGGAAGCATGATTGTACACAGGCGAGCACCTCTTCGTCCGAAGCAAACCTTTGGCCACGAATGTCTTTCTCCGCAGCTCCAAAAATACGGAAATGACATGGGAAGAGAACGGAAGTTTATGTACGATGTGTAACTGCTTCCCAGAGGAACATATGCAGCATACTCGAAAGAATCATGGTGCTGTAACTTCCCTTGAACGCTTTGTAATTCTTTAGTGGATACAGGAGTAAGTGGCAGATGCAGTTCGTGGATAGGGAATTCAGATATTAATTTATTCTACATCTAGTATCAAACAGTAAAAGTAATAAGTAAATCTGTTTGCTGCAGCTGCAGCGTCAATTAATGACAGTAGATTTAAATGTTAAAATACATACAGATACAAAGGTTTACAGTTCAGTCAGTCTTCAATACAATGACTATTCCCAGATTTGAAAGTTCATTTGAATGTTCAAAAACATACAGATACAAAGGTTTACAGTTCAGTCAGTCTTCAATACAATGACTATTCCGTAGATGACGAGTCCTGACCACTATGAAAGTCTGTAAACGTTATGAAATGGCGAAGACACAAAATTGTGGGCTCTGGGCATCGATGTTTGAACTCAAGTAGACCCGCTGCTGGAGCTCCGGAGAGGGGTTGCTTGCATATCATTGGCAGTGGCGTAAGCATTCGCGGTAGAGCCTTTATGCCGCTGTGGCGGCTGTAGGAAACGCAGCAGCGCGAATGCTTACGCGCGCGTTTTAAAGTGCGACCATCTGGATGGCAGCCGATACCGCATTTGGCAACATGTGGGCCCGTCCACCTGAAGAAATACCCGTGGCCGTCGGTTTGCTTCGGATGATTAAGAGCACGCCTGTGTACGATCATGGTTTCGTATGCTAGCACAAACGTTTTTCCATGAAGGCACTCATCGTCCTGTATCACAGTGGGATACATGTATTAACAGTTATGATGATTACTTTTGATACAATAAAGAATTTAATTACCTTTCTTTTGTCTACCTAATTTTCATTTGACTGCCTCTTGTAAATCTAATTGGCCACAAATTTATGTGCTTAGGTTAGACATTATTTAACACAAGCTGGGAAAAAATTAGCCGTAGTACAACATTATGTGTAAGAAGTAACTTTCACAAATAGATGGAACGTGACAGTGAGAGTGTGGTATCACACATCGATACTACCACCCTACAGGCATCGCACTTGGTAATGGAACTGCAAGTTTCTGTGTGACACCACAGCAGTCGCGAGAAACTTGGCAGAGGAAATGGGCCCGCCCTGTGAACCAAGCGTCCAGTAGCTCCGTACTACGGGGGGCCTCTTCCGCCACGATATAGGACGGCCGGTGGGAACCCTCACCCTACATGCACTTGGAGCGTCATCACTCCGTGTAAATTTGCAGTGACCACTTAATCACAGCTGTGACACCATCGTTCGTGCTGCAGTTCAGAGAGTCTCTTCCTTGTTGACATTGAGAGCTTGACTGTATTCCTTGCTGCAGTACTCGCAATGAATCTTAATACAGTTGGAGAAATACAAGTTGATTAAATCCGCTGTTTGCTGTGTTAGCTTGTTTCCTAATCATTTCTGCTTCTGTTCAGCTTTACTTAGACGAAAGTTGCTGCACCGCTCCATAGCCCACCTCTTCTTATCGTTGTCAATGAAGTGGTACACAGCACAGACGGTGAGTCATTTAAGACAAAAATATCTCGAGTATTAAATCCAGTAAAAAATATTAAAAGACAAGACTTCCACGAGTGTCAAATAAGATGGCTATAAGAAGACACTAAGAAATTTGTCGAATTAGTGAAAATTTCAAAATGGCTTCACACCAAGGCTAGGATGCCTAGAAGAGTCTTTACATCCTGCTGATATGAGACTAGCATAATTTCCGCGTCAGAAGCTTGCTTCTACTTAACCATTTAATAGACTCTTATTTTTTTCCACCATGACTAATTTTCCAAGCTAAGCACACCAACCATTACAGCACACTCCTGGGGCTGGGAAATGTGGCCACAATGGTCTGGTGGAACGAACTATCACAGATGCAATGCGTGGGTTCAGGCGTTTACTTTTAAGAGGCACAAACATATTTACTTTACCTCAGGTAACCTCAAGAGAAAGACGTTATAATCCAGAATCCGCATTAAACATCACGTTCCTTCATTACCAACTGGGCAGAACCGGTTTACGTTGGGTAATGACATAGACGATAGTCATGGTAAACAGAAATACTGTCGCCAGTAAACTTACTTACATTAGAAAATTTTATTTTATTTGATGAACAGATAGCCATTTAAAGGAACAGGGCTCTTATTTTAGTTGTACTTGATTAAACTAGAGACGTTGAAAAATTTGGTGCTGGACTACGATTCGAATTCGTATCTCCTTTTTCGAGGATCTGAATCTCTCGGAACATTATAGTACAATCAATTTTCCTTTTCCCAAGACTGCAATCTTCTCTAGGTGTCCTCCAAAGGTAAGTATGTGGGTCCGAATCCTGATCCAGTACAAAAATATTCATAATTTAATTTCAAGCCCTATCACGTGCGCACCGGACTGCTACTGAAAATTAACGTGCATTTTTAATGCCTGTTCATGTGTTGCCAACAATAGCAATAGGTGTCGTTATTTCTGGTCAAACACGCACACATCTTACTGTTGGCGAGTAAGCAATTGATACTTAAGCTATATTCGTGGATGATAAAGAAGGACGGTAGGAGTACTGCTCGATTGTCGCTTAGGCACAAAAATTTGTATCCTTATTTTAGATTCAAACTCCTAGCAGCCGGTTTGAAAAACCAATACGTAACATTTTATTTTGCTTAGTTAACAATCCGCTTACGTGTTTGGTTCATAACTCTGTCACAGAACTTCACATCATGCGCTTCATCTTTAAATGCGTGCACACTTCGTTACTTCTGAATGGAAGTATAACAGACATCTTTCGTGATTAGTTAACAGGGAAGAAAGGGTCTTGATAGGAGTCCCAGTTCGTTACAAAAACTGTAGTTTTTTTATTTTTACGAGTAGATCTGGTTACTGATATTGGCGAAAATTTCGGTAATTCATGACTCTTCATGGCTAGTGAGCAATATGATTAGATTAAATCAAATTTGATTAGATTATTCCTTGTTCCACAGATCATGATTGCGACATTTCGTAATGATGGGAAACATGTCATTTTAATGAAAGATTTATTTACATACCATGATTCAATTTTTTTACAACAATTTTTTACTCTCTCTCTCATTTTTTTATATTTATTTCTCTCTCTCTTCTCTCTGTCTCTCTCTCTCTCTCACACACACACACACATACACATCCTTTTTTTATTTTTATTTGTTTGTTGTGTTCGACTATCAGCCAGGCACGAAAACGTCTGTGAATGAGTTTCTTAGTTTTGAGTACACTTACGAAAGAAAAATAAAAACAAGTTTGAGAGTTACTGATTTATGATGCTTAGTTTGCAGTCAGTTCTGAGTATTATTAGTAACTACGCTCCAGTCCCTAAACCTAGTTACAGAAATGCGGATCAGACGCATTACTTATTCCAGGCCATGGCAGCCGCTACGGTCACTTCCCAGCCCGCTGTAGGAACACCTCGGTTCGTCTTATTCCTGCTGGTACTGTAACTGAGATTTGGCAACAACGCAAGGTATGTTTGGCAACTCTGTGATCGACGAGTTACTTCGTGGTGTGCACAGAATTAAGCCTCAGAGTTCACTTGTTTTTTCCTGTTATGTCCATTGAATAATCTGAGTTATTATCGCTTGAGGTGCAACAAAAGATTGTAAATTATGGTTTTCAGTCCAGGAAAGTCGTTGCACGTGGAAATCGCAAGTAAGCGCTTCCTTTCAATAACGGTTTACGAGTTCTAGCCACTATTGGTCTTGTGGGAGGCACCAAAGACACTCATCTCTTTGCTAGCTCTGTAGTGACGTGCTGACGTGTAAAAAAAAAAAAAAAAAAAAAAAAAAAAGCCTCTGTTCTGGTTCGCGGTTCCAGTCTCTCTGATTGTAACGTTTTGATCCCTACTGTGAAATTAGCTACAAGCAGTCAGATCAAACATCGATAAGGAAATCGCATGACAATACTTTCAGCTCATAGTGCAATGGTGAAAAACATACAAAGCTGCAGAACAGGTAACGCCTCTTTCCATTGCCGATCAGCATATTTTGGGTTTCTACGAATACATAACTTTATTAATGAAATGCCACATTTGCAATCTCTTGAGTATGATACAACATACCAATTAAACACAGAACCAATCGAAATCAAGTGAGTAGTATTTTACTAATTCGTGTCGATAGAGGCACGCTTGTGTACAGATACTCAGTTTTATTAAAACAAACTTTCATCACAAGGGTATCGTGGGTAGTTTTATTTCATTTCTTATAATACAGTGCACAGTTTTCGTAAGGTTTCTTTTAGTGTTGTTAAAACAATAGTAAACATGAGACAGAAATTAATCATCAACAATATATGCGAATTCTCTGATGTTATCTATAACAGTCTGACAATGCGCATGCAGTTTATTGATTACATGTATGTATAAAACTTGTTCTGAGTCAAAGCAGTCAAACAAGGTTTGAAGAAGAATAAAATGCCACTGCCACATGACAACTAATGTAGAAAATACTTTTCTGATGTATTTTGGCACGATGCGCTCTCCCCATACATAAAACGAAAGTTTCGAGATGCGTATGCTGCCTGGCCATCTATTAAACCTGAAAAGAACAACATGTCGCAGAAGTTAGCCCTTTTTCAACATGCGACTATTTTGGGTTGAGAAGTGAAGGGAATTATGTTCAAAGCTCCATTAGACTGATAACTTCAGCAGACAGCAGAATTGCGTTTTAAAAAAAATGTAGTAGTGAATGTAGTCGAACTCGCGATGTCTTATCTGTGGTGCATGACGCTTACCGTTATGCTACTAGCTGACACTTAGGTAGCTGACACCTAGCTACAGCAGCTTCAGAAGTCACCAACAACTCCTCCAGAACTTCCACATTCCACAGTGCTGTGAGGTAATGCATAGGCCGGATCTAGACTTCTGAGAGACAGACAGTTACAGCTTTTCTTTTGCACTGCACGACGTTTTCAACAAACAGATAGTGCAATAGAGTAGCTCAAGTGGAAACGAACACTTTCTGCACCCTACATTGTTGGCAATTCTGTGTAGGTAGCAGTTACGTGATTTTATTTCGGTGATTACAAAACAGAGTCAAATGTATGCACTGGGTAGCCGAGGCAGCTAGTTCATGGCGACTCAATCAAGTAAACGAATGTACTGAACATGCTGCAAACCACTACAGGGATTCTGTGTGTCAGAATTCTCATCCAGTGTGGCGCAACAGCATTACGATAGAAAATGAGTCACAGAGAAGAGGATTTGGTGGCCTGTTGGATTAATGATAGGTTGATATACTTAAGGTGTGGGTTCAATTCCAACTACTGCCGATGGTTTTTGATAGGGAGAGACCGATTCTGTTCTCTTCTGGCTACGCAAAGTCAAGAAGGTATAATGGCATTGCGGCCTGAAATTCACATTAAACATTATATTCCTTCTCTATCAAGTAGACGTTAGATTGAACCACAATAAAGTCAAGAGTGGTGACTCTATCACCAGTAACCTTTCTTATACTAGTTATTTATTTCTAGTCACGAAACAAACGCTATATATAGTCACAGGACACTTTTTCCATCTTTTATTTGAGGTTCTGTATGTCGATAAAATTGGTTCTGAACTGGGAATGCAACTCAGACCGCCCTTAACACGGAATTTGATCCCTTCGTGACAATAAAGCTCAACTACAATTTGTTGTTTGTTCATAACTGCAGATTCCTCAACATCTCCACATATTGCGCGTGAATGGGTTCGATTCTGCCCTGGCACTAAAGTGTTCATTATGTAAAATCAAGCTCTAGCATGAGAACATCTATCTGGTGGTGGATAATAATTTTTAATTTTTAATGTATTTTCATTCGTTGTCGACACTAGCGATATCTGACGTTTTTGACTCCCAGTGAGACCCAGAACTATTTGCGAGATCACTTTAAGTTCAATGATGTTATTCGGAGCTACTGGCGGAGAAAAATTCGGTATCTGACGTCTTTGCGTGTAGTCAACAACGATATGTGTGGGGTTCGATTCCCAGTCAGCATTGAACTCTTCATCATATTATTTCTAGTTCAAACATGCTCACATGACGTTTTTGGTGTAACAAACCAATATTTAACGTTAGTTTTCTCTAGAATATAACAGCGATAGGTGCCGGGTTGGAGTCCTGGGAAGGAAAAAATTAATGTTTTAGTCTCGTCGTTTCAGTTAAAACATCTAGCCACTGCAGAGAAAATCCGATATGTCACAGTTGATTGTGCTTCGATAACAATCCGATTAGGTTGTGGGTTCGAATCCCTGTCCAACACGAAGCTTTACTTCACGGCATTTCATGTAAATTACTTTTGAAGATGCACTATTTAACATCTCTCGTAGTTCGTTAACAGGGACAACAGATGCTGGGTAGGAATTTGCGTCTACTAAAATTGTTTACGTTATGTAATTAAAAGTTGATATTTACTAACTGAAACTGTCTAAAATCTGGGTATATCACTCTTTGTATTCCTGATCAGGAATGAGTGTTAGTTTCCGTCACTCACGAAATCTTTGCTTAGTCTGCATGAGCTGGGTTTGAATCCATATGCGGAACAAGACGGATTGTCGTGTCATTTGAAGTTCATACATATTCTCAACTATCTGCTCGTGAATAACTTAAATTTTTAATGTCATTTTGTGTTAAATAATAAGTACGCCGTGTTACTTTGAAGAGGAAATCATGAATACGACGAACTTACTACGTGCATTACCTATCTGACGTAATAATGAGAGTGGTAACATTTCAGGTATGTCATTTATTGTAATGAACGTGAGTTTACAAGCCTTAAGGACAGTCTTCTCTGTGATAAGGTTTTCCCTGACATTTGTAGTATCGTGGTATTACTTTACATCTTGAGTTATGGCGATAGAGAGCAGTGTTTCCCAGTGGTGACTTGGGGTGGAACCATTTTCAATAGTCAAACGACTGTAGTGAGGAGCGATTAGAGGACGTGCTAGACAGCTGCGTTATACGGATTGCATGTGAATCAGGCGAAATGGAATTGAGGTCGTTCGGATACTTTTGAGCACGACTGTACATTCAGTGGTATATATGGATACTCTCTGATAAATATGTTGCAAATAGCCGATACTAAAGATATAATAAATTAAAATGACGTACCTGATGTTGATTTGTAAGATAAAAATTCTTTTCGTAGACTGTAGTGCATGCAGAGTGAGGAAAATTTTTCATTATAACGTTACTAGGGTGTGACCCTCAGGAGTTGCAGATCGAAAGGTCGACTACACATCTAACTCCTTAAGGGATTCGTTTAAAGGATGTTAACCACTTTCATTACTGTGGGCTGGTGCAGAAAGAAGAAGGAGACGAATGTATGTGGAGTACTTGTGCGTGATTTTCAACTTTTGAGGCGGTATTGAAAGACGATGAGTGTATTGGTTGAGAAGTAGGACGAGTTTGCCTTGCAAGGACGATTTGCGTGTTGTAGTTAATATTTGATCCCAGTAGTGAGATGCACTGAACGCTGAACCAATGTGGACTAATAGTGTAAAATACCCCGGTAGTATGAGGCACCAAGCTGCTGTGTAATAACTTGCCGCCTCAGGTAAAGGTACGTGAGATCGAGAAACTGAAGACGCAAAACTTGTTTCACCATTTTGTATCTACTGTTCACAGGGGATGCAGCTGTCATCCGGTGGAAACCCACCTTTGTGATGTTAAGAGTTTTACAGCAATACGAATACCACCCTTGGATGCAATAGTTTGGCGAGGAATACTGTAATGTGAAAAATGGAGGTAATTTGAGCTCACAAATACAGGTATGGTAACTACAATAAGGAAACATTTTGTAGTTGTATTAAATATCATGATAAAGCCTTATGCATTTTTATAGTATCAACGTTCTGCACATGTACCCTTGTGTTTTTTAGAAAACTGGTACGAGATGCCGATTTAAGAGAATACTTTTACTCCAAGACAATAAACAAAAGAGAGAGAGAGAGAAGGAGAGGGAGAGACAGAAAGAGGAAGGCACATCATGATAAACAGGTAGTATGTAAGTCCAAAGTACTATCTCAGTGCTTAGCTGTATGGCGAGCCAGTAATTTATATATCGTGAATGCACAAAATACGTGCACGAAATTCCGTTTAGCATCCGTGGATACATCAGAAAGCTCCCCTAAATTGTCGTATTCCTTCCAGTGAACCTCATCGGTAAGAGTTATAATAGTTTAATTAATATAGTGCCAGTATTATATTTTACTCGTTAAATGTCTTCTTTCATTTTTTAAGAGGACCAGAAGGCGAAGGCTAGATGTATCAGTTTTAAAGGCCCTGGATTCCAGTCACGCTTGTAAAGTAATGGACACCTCATTTCTATTATTTTTGAATATGAGATCAAAGGGCCGTATTTGGTAGTCGCATTAAACAAGATAATTGTATGTAATGGCATTATGTAAATTTTATTTGTCAAATGTTCTCAGGTACTGCTGCTTCATGGTTTTACAAGTAATATGAGGCACATGACCTGCACACAAACATGAGGCAAATGATCTGAACAGAAACACACACACACACACACACACACACACACACACACATATATATATATATATATATATATATATATATATATATATATATATATATATATATATATGTGGGGGGGGGGTTGGGCGGGTGGGTGGGTTTTGGTGGGTGGGTGGGTGGGTTTGGGTGTGAGCGGGGGTTTGTGTGTATGTGTGTGAGCGCACGACCTTATGTTATGCGGCCTTGACTGACTGACATAGCATGGAGACTGCACTCCGCAGAGCGACTTGTGTCCAGTAACCACAGCTGCCTGGAGAGAGCCACGTATCTGTCGGTTCATACCTGCTGCTACTTGAGGTAGCAGCTCACCCCTTTGTGACTGGTTCCTTGCCACGAGAGGCAGTTAACGCCTTTCGACTTGAGACCCCATTGCATTGCAGATGCTTATGGCTTGCTCGACACATTTACGACAGCCTCGTGCCAACCATCTGCAGACAACGAGGTTATGCTTGAGAGGTTGTCCAACATATGGCCGTGGTTATAACTGAGTGAAAGACATGCTATTGCTATATTATGACTGTGAATGGAGTAATTAATTGTAGACGGATTTGAGTATCTGTGGATTGTGACAACAAGCCACCCATGTGTGTGAGGCCATCAACGCACTGCCTTCATTCATGAGTATTCTCAGAACGTTCAGATTCTGTGCAATATTTTGCGCCTGGTGTTCTTCTTCTTATTATATGTATCCTGAAATAAATTTACCGGTATACCAGTACATAAAAACGAATGTGAGGAGGCTTGTAGACACGTGAACTTGTTATTTTCTTGTAGTTTACTTTGGAACCAGCTTTTCCCGTATAATCCAAGGTACGATGTTCTTCAGACGATGAGTACGTGAAACGAAAAGCAAAAATGATACCCATCTCCTAGTTAAATTATCCTTGACGATCTTGTGCTGCAGCTGAAGCTCAGCACAATTTGTCCACAGCTCGTGGTGCGATGGCTAGCGTTGCTGCCTCTGGATCACGGGCCCCGGATTCGATTCCCGGCCAGATTGGAGATTTTCTCCGCCTGGGAACTGTGTGTTTCTGTTGTCTTCTTCATTCCATCGTCACCGTCATCATTCGTGACACCGGCCTGCTTGGATTATGTAGAAATTGGACTATTTAAAAATTGGGACTTTGTAAGGGTGCTGATGACAGTGCAGCTGAGCAACCCACAAACCAAACATCAGAATCATCAGCACAATTTCATCAGCATCCATTTTATTCACAATGAGAAGGTGATATTACGCAGCAGTTTATCCCTAAACTCTTACGAAGCGTTTAATGTCATATGCACATCCTCATGGTCAATGTAGTCGACCCTTTAATACTGCCTAATAACTGCAGATGATATTTAGTATTACCAGAGACTGCACAGCTAATTTAATTCTTCTCTTACATACCTTTTATAACAGTTAAGGTAGTCATTTTCTGCAGTAATGGCGAGCTTTTTGCTGGTGGCTCACAATAAGGGATATTATGTGAAGGATCAAGCAGAGTAATAAATTCGTTCAGTGCTGAAAACTACCCTTGAAAGCTGGTAAAGAATACAGAATTCGCTTGGTACCAACGCCCCTCGACGGGCGACTGAGGGGCGGCTATCTGCGTAAAAGACAGTCTTGCTTGATTCACTGGGAGGATTCCTTTCAGGAAAGATTGAAACCTACGCCAGCTCCAGCTTTCAGAGAAGGTAGACCGTTGGTACAACCGTTTGTCTCAGCAGACGTGCTAAGCAGGAACGTTAGTTTAAAATACTTGTAACCAGTTTTCTCACTGGAGAGCACGTTCTTTCTTGTGTGTACCTACGTGTAAGTCTATCAATTCGTCAGCTTCAGAATCCTGCATGGACTGGGAGAAGTTTTTGTGTTCCTCCCCACACCTTGGAATTATTGATTAATGATGATAAAATCCGCAGGAGTACGAGTTTGTTTAACTTATGCACAAAACCATTACTGAACGGAACTCGCAGCGTCACTGCAATTTGCCAGCAATTTTCCTACACTTGTACAAACAGGCAAGTTAAAGGTGGTTAAAATAGCTCACACTTATTGCTAGCAGAATGAAGAATAAAAACTTGTGTAGCGGAATAGAGTGAAAAACGACTGTCCTTTGTAACGTCCCCTTAGAAAAATTATAAATGACTGTGCTGGTAAACCTCTTACGTTATTTAATTTTCAAACAGCTCAGCAAAACTGAACGTACTCAGACATTTCTCTCTTTACTTATTCTGATCATCAATAAACTGACACACAATATGTTTTTAGCGCAAGGCAATCTGACTTTCAATAATCTCTACAAAAGAATGGCCCGGACTAACAATAACCTATACCTTTCATGAATCACTTACCCCACAAAAATCTTCGTTACTCGAACTACTGCAATACAGCGAGCGTCAATACTGCCAGCTAAATAAAAGATTATAACTACTGAAAGCACTGACTACTGATAAGCACAGTTAGCAAATGGAAGATTTTGATAGCGAACAAACACTGTATTTACCTTAATAGTGTTCAAAAGTCATTATATATATATCTATCATTTCATGACATCCATCTTTACAAATTTCCTTTTTCTGGCGGACACACGTCCAGGTCGTCCGCTTATAGCAGCCTCTCAAAAGTCTGGCATGTCTCTCTCCTCATCCACCACTTCTGGCGGCTCTCCTCCAACTGCCCAGCGCTACGTGCTGTTCACATCCCACTGCCCAGCACTACACAAGCGAATATTCAAACAGTGAGTCCAACCAGCCACACAGACTGCACAAAGCACAGTCAGTGATTTTCATACAGAGCGCTACGTGGCGTTACCAACATAAAAACCTAAACAGCCTACTTACAACTTGTCAATTTAGTATTCGTGGTTTTACTGACATCCTTCACTTGTCACTTTCCTCTTCATCTTTCCTCCTCATTGTAAATGTATTATTGCAAATAATTGTCTATTTTGCACCAGTAATGAGTTTATTTTTATTATTTGTTAACGTTAATCTATTATATTATTAACAATTTAAGAAGTGGAATAGTGGGTGAGTGTTGTATAAACCTCAGGACACGCAGTTAAGTTTTCATATATTTCATGCGTATTATCTAATGCACCACCCAGTTATATCATTTTATCCGTATTTTCAGAAAATAAGGATATTTATTTAGTGTAATTTTATTCATTTGCTTGGTTGGTGGGAGCATATATTTCGTTTATCACTGAAAAGTATTTAATAATGTTACCCAAGGATACAAAGGAAATCTATGTCATGTACACATATAACGATAAAGCTGTCATCAGCCTGAAAAATGGGTCGAACTCCACAGTAATTTTCTAGCTATGGTCCCGTTGCTTTCTGCGACTTCTCAACTCATTTATCCAGTCTGTTGTAAGCGGCCCTGCAGTTTAACATGGAATACGAGTCATAATTCGACTTCGCATTACTAACATTAACAAATCATTGTCGAACCTGAAAGAACAGTTACGCGTAAAAAAAGTCTTTGGACCAATCCCGAATTGATGCTTGGACCGTCGTGATTTGTAATCTGACACTTACCCACTGTACCGGCGAGCAAATTGGAAATGATAATATTTACACTTTTATTAGTTATTGAAACAGACCGTCGCATATTAATAAAGTTAAAAACTCTTGTGAATTTTTCAAAGTGAAATGTTGAAGGTATTTTATAATGAGACTGAAGCACTTAACTGCAGGCAGTTGTTAGTAGAACTTCTGCTTTGAAAGTGTAAGCTGAAGATAAGACGACAAACTTCAGGTCGCAATGGTGAGGGAGAAGGAGAATTTAGGCTTGACAAGCCGTAACATTTTGCTATATACCACGTAGGATTTTCTGTTCTTAACCAGTTACAGTTACGATTTGTATCAGCTGTTTAGGCAACTACTGTTTTTAATAATTTCTTAGTCTGAAAGGTTCGAAATTAGTTGTTACATGACGAAGCAATAATTTCACTGAGGTTGGGTGAATGCGACTAATAATCGACTATTCACATTTTAGATGTTCTCTAGAAAGGGCCGTTACATTAAGATATTTCCACCTGTCCCTACTTAACTCAATTTGCTTTGGAGTTAATACCGTCTGCACAGAGTGTTACAGATGAAAACATATTCCTTTTTTCGTTGGCTTTTGAAGATTACTTTATTATATTTGTCCGGCATCACATTGCAGTTGGAAAGCTCTACAAGTCTATGTACATACCGTCTACATTTAGCAGTTGAATAGCATTTGCTGCAGCAGTCATCGTAGATATTTTCGTGATGCCCTCACTAGTTCACATATCCCTATTAAGCGTTTAGGACTGCTGTGGCAGTGGTGCTGCGTTACATAAGCTGGAAGAGATGGCAAAATTGCCTTAACTGCGTGTCGACACCTCTCTCCACTTATTCTTCTCCCCTTGCCAGGCGCGACGGAAGGTGCTATTGGTATTTGGTTCCCCTTGTTCGTAGTAGTTAGTCAAATGAGTTACTACAAAGAGCGGAAAACTATCACGACACGACCCACCATTTGAAGTGACTAATCCTTACTAAAAGTATATTTGTTACATCTCTCAGTTTATAACGGTTGCAACTGCTATTGATATTGGGAGCTATTGGTCGGCCAATACACAGACGGTTAATCCTGGTTGTGGAATGAGGCTGGAATTGTCGCCCGATCATGTCCCATATTCCTCGTCTGCAGACAGATCTGGTGATCCAGCAGGCCAAAGCAACATGTCGACACTTTGTAGAGCACTTTGGGTTACAACAGCGGTGTTATGGCAGAGCGTTATCGTGTTGGATAACACAGGCCGGAATACTGTTCATGACTGGCGTACAGTATTGCAGTCAAGGTTCATGGGATGACCACAAGAGTATTCGTGCTGTCATACGAAATTGCACCCCAGACCGCAATATCGCAGAAGGCTTTTCGTACGCCTACTACTCTCATTCTTACTGGTTGTGCAGCTGATAATGTCTATTGACTAATATCAACTCACCTCGTTCAATCTCAAAGGTAACTGTCGCTCACGAAATTTTCAGTGTGTATTTAAAACAAACATGATTTGCATTATCGTAGTGGCGCTACTGGGTTGTTTCAGCTTTTTTCCGTCAGTGTATGCGTAATAAGAGTACCTATTGCTCATGTGATCCGTCTCAGTGACAAATCTTCCATTTTCATGACGGAGAGATTCAGCGAAAGATATAGGAAGTTAATACACCAGAAAATGTGTTTTGTGGTATTACAAAAATGGACATAGAAAAATGGTGACTGCTGTGCTGAGAGAATAAAGCTTTGAGCTTGTGAAAACATTTAAACATATCACGTGAATGCGGGATCGATGACACGAGCGTGCGACGTCGCTTCGAAGCGATGCTATAATCTGGAAAGCTGCAGCATATATTTACCTTATTAAAATTTTTATTTCATTGCTCGTTTAACCATTTCTGTCGTCGGTCCTATAAATGTTGTGCTCTGTTGTCTCTATGTTGGTGATAGGGTATGCTAACAACAATGCTATGTCACCTAAACCGTCGAGGACCGTTGCCTAGCAATTACTTCCGTATTCTCTCGAGTACTAGAAGTGCCTATCCGATTTCGCTGTGTGAGTTATTGCGTGAAAGAAGCTTCAGCTTTGAATCAAGTGTTGTAGAGTGAATTTTGTGTTTCGAGAACAACTATCGAAACATTTTAAAGTTCTTGGGAAGCTTTAGAAGCTTTGAACGAAGCGAACACCCAGCTTCAGAACCGAGGAGCATTGTACTTGCAAGAGGTATGAGCTGTTCTCATATCTGTCACTTATTTATTCACCTTTCTGAATCATCTGTAGTTAGTATATCGTAGAAGTTTTAAATTGTCTGTGTACTTAGTGGAGAAATACCAGCAGGTTGAAGCATGTGGTAGAGTGTGATGTTATTACAGAACCTGATGTTATTAACAGTATACAACGTGGAACACCATTTTGTTTCATTTTTCATGGAGATTCAAATATTAAGTGCTTGCTTTTTCAGACAGATTTCTATACTTCCTATTTGGCGTAGTTCATGCACTTTCATTTTGTATTCTCAAACTAATTTCTTAGTTCCTCAATGGCAAACGTGTCAAGCGCATTGTCCTTTTCCACCCGTTTGCTTTGACCCATCACATCCTACGTGACGTCATGACTTTATGTTGAATTGGATGTAAGCGGACTGTTATTAAAAGTTAGCCTGTGCTTGTGTTACTTACCAGTGTAATCTGTGATGTCTGTAAACTACGCTGTTTTTCCAAATACGTCGCGACATAAGAGGTTTTGGTTTGGGTGGAACCTGAGACCACAGATTAAACTGCCGTGGAGAAACCAGTAACGGTTACATTTTTGTTCTGTTTTCTGACAAATATTTGTCTGTTTCTTTCTGCATATCGCACGATTTCCCAGGGTAAGGGTAGGCAAGACCCTCAGAGCATAAGCCAAATTTTTTTGAGTGATTATGATTATCATTTGATTCTTATAATTATTTAACTGTCTTTTTAATCTGGGGAAGTTCGAAGAGAGCGAGGTTAGCCCTAACGAAATTGCATTGCTGGTGGTAATGTCATTCATAATTTTTTAATTTACAAATATTTGGCCGATTTTCGAATGTGACTCTTTGAGACGTTGCGCTTATGAAATCCACTGTTCCTAAGAGGCTCAATTAGTTTTACCGGTCGCTCACTCTCGCGCTGCATATTTTTTTTTGTTCGTAGTATTTGTTTAGCTGAATTGGATCGAGGTTTTGGTATTTATTGGTGGAATTATTTGTTTTCGGTTTTTGAGCTATTTATTTCCGTTTGTAGTGTGATTCCAGTTTTTGTACTTTTCTTTCGGTTTATTCTAAAGGAATTTTTGTATAGAATTTTTCGATTCAGTTGATCTTGTGGGTGGTGTTTTGTATCTCTGTCCCCGGTTTAGGAATAGAATTCACACGAAATATGATACCAACTGTCCATGTGTATGTCTTTGTTTCTTTTGTTCTCTTTATTCTGGAGAAACTCATGTGCATCATCTTGCATAATGAGATTCGTGTGTGTGTGTGTGTGTGTGTGTGTGTGTGTGTGTGTGTGTGTGTGTGTTTTGGGGGGGGGGGGGGTCTTGAATATACTGATATACTGCGGTACCATTTGTGTGCTATTTTTAGGTGTATCACAGAAAAGTTCCTATGGGATATTTTTCGATTATGTCGTTTTGTGGAACTGTGTGATATCGGTGTCTTCCTTTGAGCTACAGGCCAAGTGAGTTATGCCATTTTTGCAATTTTTTCTGTTTATGTTAGACATTTGTGGGGGATATGTTATCGCTGTCTGTTGAAGCTATATAGGTACAGCGTACGCTGCGATTAGGCTTGTTTTTTTTGTGTTTTCGTTTGCATCATTCCGGAAGAATGTGTGTGTGTGTGTGTGTGTGTGTGTGTGTGTGTGTGTGCGCGCTATTTTTTATTTGTTATTTTATGGAGGTGTCTAGTACCACTGTCTTCATTTCATCTGTATTAGTCAAGCGAATTGTTCTAATCCAATTCTGTATTTACTGTATATTTTCTTTCGGTTTATTCTAGAGAAGTTATTAAATGTTCTTACGTTTAGTAACCTTTTTAGTATGTCCCCGTCCACAACTCTCCCATTCCTGCGATTGTCCCAATAATTTCATTTCATATGGTGATTCAAATAGTTCCCATAGTTTTTTGTTTGTTAAGAAATGCGTTATACAGTACACAACGGTGTATTTTAACAGAAACGATCGGTTTCGGTCTAGGACCAGACCATCATTGTGTCCAAAAACCATCTCAGCTATCCGTCTGAGTAAATGGAATCGCAGTTATCAGATGTACATTGTTCCGTCATTGATACTAGCTGTGCATTCATAACATTACGTCCATTTACCCTCGACAACGTTTTCTTTTCAATATTCCATTTATATAGATAATATGAATGATGGAGCTTTGTACATCTGCTAACTGCTGTTCCAATTAAACAAACGCATAAGAGAGATGGTTTTTGGACCCGATGATTTTCTGGTTCTAGACCGAAATCGATCGTCTGTAATAAAATGTGCCGTTACAGCTGTGTGCTGCATATGGCAGTTCTTAACATTCATTAAAGTTCTACAGCACCACCTACACAATGTTTTAAGTTTGTTTTTAATTGTAATGGTCTATATTGCTGTCGCCGTCTTGAAGAATGTCATCGGGCTCTTATTAAATGCTACATGTGGTTGTCGTAGTATCTTGTGTAAGCTATCCATTTTATTCCAGACACGAGCCGGTGGGGGGGGGGGGGCAGAGCAGACGGATAGAATTTCCTTTCAGTTGCTAAAATCCACAACGACAACGATGTTAGCGATCTTTTTCGCTTGTCGATTACACATACATACTGTCTGTAGTCACAACAGGGTCATTATGCTGGAATTTTCTTCCGTCTGTGGAAACGAACACATTTTGGAAACTGATGCCAACTGTTTCGTCATACTGAGTTGACCTTCCACCGTAACAAAGCAGTATAACTCTCTTATTGGTTAAAGAAATTGAATTAAGAGCTTGGAGTATTTTTAATTGGTAAATTATTTGTGAATTTATTAATTATTCGGACGTTTTCATCCTTTAGACACTGCTATATATCTTTCAATAGCAAGGCATGTTTATTTCGTCTGACATATATGTAAATTACTAAAAATTTTACTGCAGTGCTTGTTTCCCTATTGATATCAACGTTCCTATAAAATGTGGTCTGTATTTGCTGGGCTTGCTATTAGTGGGGTTGCTATTTAATGTTGATCACAAGGTATGCTAACAACAATGCTATGTCACCTAAACCGTCGAGGACCGTTCCCTAGCAATTACTTCCGTATTCTCTCGAGTACTAGAAGTGCCTATACGAATTTGTTCTGCGAGTTATTCAGTAAAAGAAGCTTCAGCTTTGATTAAAGTGCTGTCACGTCGAAGTTTGTGTTTCAAGAACAGCTAAGGAAACTTTTTAAAGTTGTTGCGGAACTTTAGAAGCTTTGAAGTAAGCTAACGCCCAGCTTCAGAGGCGAGGTGCATTGTACCTGCAAGAGGTATGAGCCATTCATTTAAATGTAACCTATTTATTTACCATACAAAGCCATCTGCAGTTAGAATGTCGTATAAGCATTTAAATGACTGTGAATTTAGTGGAGAAGTAATGGCAAGTGGAAGTTTAACGACGGACCGTGTTATGAGTTCGGAACACGTAATTAGTACAGTGTAACGTGTGAAAGATCACTTTGTCTTAATTTTTCATACAGGTTCATAATTTAGGTGCCTGACTTGTAGAGACGAAGCACTTTACCGAGTTCCTGACGAAGTTCACTTACGTTTGTCATACATTCACAGATTAATCACTTAGTTTCACAATGATAAGTGTCAGCCACCTCCTTGCTTCTCAATTGTACATACATGTTGGCTGTGATCATTGCACAGTCGTGCCGCTGGAACTTTCTTCCGTCTGTGAAGAAGAAGACGCTTTGGAAACTGATGGCAGCTGTGTAGAGTAACATTTAGTCGAGCTGGCTCTGTAACAATAGTTTTCGTCTCCTGTTGCTTCAGGAAATTGAATTAATATCTTGGAATGTGGTTAGCAGTTAAATCCATTGGGAGTTGATTAGCTATTCAGATTTTTTCATTAGATACAGCTGGATACCTCCCAGTCGCAAAATACCATTATTTTGTGGTACCTACAATGTCTTATTAAAAATTTACCCATTCCTATCGACGTTGCTAAACAGTGTAGAGCTCTGCAGCTACTGGCGTTGCTGTTTAATGTTGTTCACAGGATATGCTAACACCGATGCTATGTTACCTAAACCGTAGAGAACCGTTGCCTAGCAATTACTTGCGTACTCATCCGACCACTTGAAATAACTATAAGAATTCGTCGTGTGAGTTATTGAATTAAAAAGGCTCCAGTTTTGATTCATATATTGTATTGTTACACTTCGTGTTTCGAGTTCAAATAACGAAACATTTTGAAGTAGTTGAGGACTTCTAGAAGCTTTGAACGAAACGAACGTCCAGCTTCAGAAGCGAGGTGCAATGTATCCGGGAGAGGTATGAAGTACTGACTTAAGTGTCTTCTGTTTACTTACCGTATAGAATCAGATGCAATTTCAGTATCGTATAAGGTTATAAGTGACTGAATGTGTACTGGCGAAGTACTGGAACACTGAAACGTTACGACGTAGTGTGATGTGATTTCGCGGTATGCAAAATGAAAAAAAAAAGTTCCATTCACATTCCAGTACATGGTTTCAATACGTCATGCAGCTACAAAGGTTGCGAGAGTACGTGACTTTTAGGGACAGATCTCTTTTCTGAGGTTTTCACAATTTTAGTTGCTGGAATCGTCTATTCTTTAACTTATTATTTCATTTCACAATGAGAGCGGCGTCACCTATGTCACCAAATCTGTTGTATTCTACCTTCTGTGAAGAAGGCAATACGTAAACAAGTTCCAGCTGCCTGCGGTCATAATGAGTTGAGACTGCACCATATCAAAAGTATTTTCTTTGTTACTCAAAGAAATTAAATTAATACCTTTGAACATCGTTAAATGTTAACTTCGTTGGGAGTTTATAAGGTGTAGTAGCGTTTTCTTAATTCAAATGTCGCTGGTTAAATTTCAATCGTAAATATGGTTGTTACGTCGTACGTGTTGAATAGTTCACATGGCGCTGAAGAGTGATTCTAGGTTTAGTGTTGAACTTAGGTTGTTGATGACTCTGCCAGAAAGAAGGAAAGGCGCAGCCCGGTGAGAATACACTCAGACAACGGGTATCCGTAAATATCGTAATCCCCTCAAACACTGCGGAGAGCTTTGGGATTTAAACCATCACACTGTTGCAGAGATTATTTACCAGTAACTTCATATCAAGATGTTCCCTTAAGTACACACTAATTAAATATTAAATTACCTATCCTACCTCAGGGTGCCATATTGAACGAACGGATGGTAGTAACCAAATCGCGGCGTAATGTCTGTCCAAAGGCGAAGTTTAAATAACTATACTTGGTGTATATCTGAAACTAGTGTAGAGATGTACTGTCTTGCTAATAGTACTGTCTGTCTGTCTGCAGAATAAATGTACCTCGTAATGAACATGTCATCGAAGAACTAGTGTTATTTTAATTCATCTATTAGGAATTAGTAAAAGGGAATGAAAATAATGAATTTCTCACCAGTCATAAATGGATAATATGTTTCAAGTAAATCAATTATATTTAATATATCTGGATGTTACAGATCCTTTGTAACACTGACAGCTCTTATTATTACAGAAGTTAAATTTAAAGGCATGACATAATGGTCTTAAGTTTTTCCTTACAATACACTTGTGAGACATCACAATAAGATTTACTCGTGGACACGGTATGGTCGGATCTAACGTGCTGCCCGTTATCGTTGCAGCAATGTTCCGACGAATCAAGGCGTTTTTCTCCCGGTGTGTGGGAGGGGAGAAAGACGAAGGTCTGCGACTGGACAAGACCTTGGTCACTGCTCGAGTTAGCTTTGAGGTGAGGCACGTCACGTTGCGTTACCCATATCATAATAAGCAAAGCACTAAAGTTTTAGAGCTACTTCATTGTCGATAGTGGTCAATTACTGTAAATGAATCTGCGGTTCGCTATAAACATCCCATGTGACAGTTCATTATGAATAATACATCTAAGACAAGAACCTCTACTAGACTATTGCTTATGACAACAGTAAAAATTCAACAAAGAATTAAAATGTAAAAAAACGTCTAAAAACCTTACTTACACACGCACGCACACGCAAGCACACACACACACACACACACACACACACACATATATATATATATATATATATATATATATATATATATAACTACAAAAATTATCTTTAATACCATTTCGATGATGATAAAGTGATTGGGTTTCACTAGTTTAGTAGACTGATCTAAAGTATCAACTAAGAAACTGATTACGTCAGAACGAGCCTCTGAAGGCCCAACGGTACTAACCGACGGCCACGTCAGTCAACTATAGGCTTCACTGTCTGCAGATATGGAGGGATCATTGTCAGTTTTCGTGACCGCATCTAAAATACAGCCACAGATGAACCTCACTGGCGAATGTATGGATTTCTTTATCACTGGATGGAAACGAAATTTGCTGGTCACTCAGCAACACACCAAAGCCTTCGCCGCCCGTAGTGGCCGAGCGGTTCTAGGCACCTCAGTCTGGAACTGCGCGACCGCTGCGGTCGCAGGTTCGAATCCTGCCTCGGGCATGGATGTGTGTGATGTCCTTAGGTTAGTTAGGTTTCAGTAGTTCTAAGTTCTAGGGGACTGATGACCTCAGAAGTCCCATAGTGCTCAGAGCCATTTGAACCATTTTGAACCAAAGCCTTCAACCTCGTCACCAGAGATACACAAAATTTTCAAAATTTACCATATCTCGACTTCAACTAAAATAAATGGCTGGTCTCCTCTTAAATTCACTTCTGCCTTCTGATCAAAAGATACTGTGCACAGATAATATGGCGTATAAGAATATTTACGCCACAGCCATTACAGATTTAACTGTCTTCTCACCAGACTATGAAGACATTAGTTAGAAATGTAGCCAATTCGGATAGAAGTCAGGGTAACTTCAGTGTGTGAAAGTGATACATATAATGTCAGACTTGGTCTGATGAATGGCCAGTCACACCTATTCCAACAGTCGTATGTCTTTCTCACCTGCAGGATAACGGCACGTTGTCTCGATGGGTTGGTTGCTCACAGGCCTCCTTGGCTGCATGATATGCTTGCTCTTTCCCGGAATTCGGAATGCCAAAGGGTTTTAATCTGAGACCCTTTTGAGTAAGGAAATGGGGACTGATGATCATGTAGTTCGGTCTCTTTACTGTCAAAACCAACCAAAAAACCAATAACTGAAGGTTGCGTAATTCGCGATAAATATAACACTTCGTTACACTCAGACATATTAGCAAATATCATATATTCTGCAATATTACACACGTTGGACGTCATAAATCTAAACATTTCTTTTCCAACAGGACCGTCAACTTACTCTTGACGAGTTTTTGATGGAGCTACTGCAGAAACGGCTGCAGGAAGGAGAAGAAATCCGTGCTGCTCCGGTGAGTGTAAATTAGTCCAGTACAGGGAATAATGGCGTTAGGTTTCAACATGTTCTATTCGTTTCATGTTCAGATCAAAACTCTCTTACGAACGTGATAGTAGTGTCCTGCTTCCGATGTTTTGCTGAGTTGTTTGGATTCGTGCAAAATGCTTCGATGACGGTCACTGGAGTGCAGCGAGCTTTGCCGTTATGTGTACTCGATCCCTGGACTCCATCTAGTCAGGGAATGTCATACGATCTGAAGGACACGGCTCGGTCGGTCGTTGAAATATTCTGCATACAACAGGAACAACAACTCGGCATAAATCCCAGAAGTACTTCAATAACCAATCACGCAAACAAAAAACTTGCACATCATGGGGCATTAGTACTTGTTTAGTACTATTAGTTGGTCAGAAATGGACTGAGTAGTGATGTTACTTGAATATTAAAATCGATCACTGTATAAATATTATCAATAAATGTAGCTAGAAAAATTATTGATAAATGTAGCACTTCGTAAATTAGAATCCAGCACATGTTCTATGTTACTATACATGTTGGATATCAGAAAACTAATAAATTCTTTTCCAACAGGAGCGTCAGTTTACGCTTGACGCGTTTTTTGAGGACCTACTGCAGAGACGTCTGCAGTGAGAAGAGAAAAGCCACACTGCTACGGTGAGTGATACTTCGACCTGCAGATTTTAGTTTCTAAGTGTATTCCTGGTTTCATGGCTACATCGTAACTCCCTTCAGAACGGTAACCTGCGTTTGCGTTATTTTTCCGTCTCTACAATTGTACGTTTTTAATATCACTGAAATGCTGTCAGCTTAGGCATAGAGACAAGCCTACAAAATGCAAAATTGTAAGGTCGAACCGTAAATTCTGTTGTACTGAGCTGTAGGTCGTTATCACGATGCTTGCAATACTATTCTTCGATAACGGTTTTGAATTGTGAGCGGATACGCAGCCTTTTTCGACAGCGTATTATTTCGCCCTACTATTGCTAGGTTCTACGTAATCTTAAGAATGAACGGTACAATATGTTTTCCTTCCCTTTAACAGTTCAAAATGTTCAAATGGGTGTGAAATCGTATGGGACTTAAGTGCTAAGTTCATCAGTTCCTAGGCTTACACACTACGTAACCTAAATTACCCTAAGGACAAACACACACACACAGCTATGCCCGAGGGAGGACTCGAACCACCGGCGGGACCAGCCGCGCAGCCCACCTTTCACAGTATGGGGGATTCCACAAAACATTCTTATCTCCTCCCGTCCATGAAAGAGTTATGAAGTTTTCAGTAGAGTTTCACGTTGATCAACGTATGCTGGTCTTTTGGTTCTGTTCTACGGTATTATACTGAATCAAGGTTTACTTTTCGGTCATATAATTATGCATATCACTCTCGGGATTTCAATTCAACATTTTGGGAACTTGTTTAAAGAAACTCTACTTTTCTGGCATAAGTGCATATACCAACAGTCTCAGTTGCCTTGGTTGCTTTATGCGTAGAACGTAGTTCAGTCTAATGGTCAGTATAAAGGTAGATATTGTCATATTTTTGACAGCCACCTGCCATGATGATACAATGATCAGAAGAAACTGTACTCAGGGAACAGGATAGAAGCAAACAGTCATTACTTGTAGTTCTCACATTTAGATTCTTGTTTATAATACTTAGCAATCGTGAGTTGATGAGTAGGGGAAACAGAAACATCCCTTCACTATACCCGTATCTGGGACGCAAAACAATTTATAAAATATATTGTCATTGCACTCTTTTACTACACTTGTGCCAATAGTTTTAAACTAGTAACTCCATTTCGTGTTTATTTTACAGTCTCAACAATATCGATACAGAAATCGACCCTATATTAGCCTCGGGTTCTACAATAATTTTGCAGTTTTCTTTACATATATCAACCCACCATAATGTGATCGTTTCCAATTCTGAAATTTAAATTTCTCGACAGGTCACTCCACACCATACAGCTCTCCATAGCCACCAAATCTTATGCTGCCTGCTAGGGGCGCCGTCGTCAACTCGGCGCGTGGAGAAGGCCGTCTGGCTGCTAAACTATTCAACCACGATACCGCGGCCAATACTACCTGAAACCAAAGTTGCCGATTCAATAAAACTTCGGCTTAATGGTATAATACAGTCGAGTTATCTATTCTAGTTCCAGTGAGGTAGCATTATAGTAACACACGTACCTCGCATTTGGATTGACAAAGGTACAAGTCAATAATTCGTCCATCAACATCTATGGTTTCGGTGGTTTCTTTAAGTAGATAATGGATAGCGCAAAGATGGTTCCCTCGTAATTCGACTCGTACGATTTTCTCCACAATACGAGCTAACCTCTTCTTCGATGGACGTTAGGTCCGAATAATTCCTACATCTTTTCTTTATTGAGTAAGAGATTCATTTGAGCAATATTTTTATAAAAAAGCTATTGTAATATTGGTGCACCAATACAAGCATTTAAAACTCAAAGAACATGCGTTTCAAAATTTGCTAAGTTCATCAGCAAATTGATTCAAACTAATAACACTTAAGGGTAATGTGACTAAAAGATCTCTGCATCTAAGGATAACAAGTTAGTGCCTGTCATCCCGACGGTTACTTCAAATGGTTCAAATGGCTCTGCGCACTATGGGACTTAACTTCTAAGGTCATCAGTCCCCTAGAACTTAGAACTACTTGAACCTAACTAACCTAAGGACATCACACACATACATTCCCGAGGCAGGATTCGAACCTGCGACCGCCCCCTTCGGGTCCGGGGGTTAGAATAGGCCCGAGGTCTTCCTGCCTGTCGTAAGAGGCGACTAAAAGGAGTCCATCCCCCTCAAGGGGGTAGTTAGCGCCTGCGTCCGGAGACGGACGGTCCCAAGACCTATATTTGTGGTCTTTTTGGTTTTTCACTTCTCGTTTCTTCTTCCTTCTTTGGTTGGTTCCTTTCTTTGTTCTTCTTCTTCTCACTGTCTTCGTTACTCTTTCCCTTGCCTTCTTCTCCTTGCCTTCTTCTCCTTGCCTTCTTCTCCTTGCCTTCTTCTCCTTGCCTTCTTCTCCTTGCCTTCTTCTCCTTGCCTTCTTCTCCTTGCCTTCTACTCCTTGCCTTCTACTCCTTGCCTTCTCCTGTCTCCGCCTCGGCGTTTGAGACAGTCTGTCCTCTCTCTCCCTCTCTCTTCTTTTTCCTCCTCTTCCTTCCTCCCTGTGCGCGCCTGAAGGCTGACCCACGCGTTCGCACGCGTAGCCGGTGACGGGGTAACGCGTAATTCCCCGCCCTGGGTAGACAAGTAAGGCACGCACGTACCCCCTGGTAAAGGCCAGGCCCAGGGAGGGGTGATTGCCTGAGCTGATACCTTCTGACCATTCCGATTGGTCCCTCTGTCTGTTTCTCGGGAGGTGTGACCTGAGGTGTAAACATTCACCTAAGGCGGGAGTGCCCTTTGAGAGGGTCCCCACAAGGAAGGAGCGCGCCATCGGAGAGGCTGGCAATCATGGGGGATTCCTCCACAATGGGTTTCACTCCATCTCTCTCGACTTCTGCCCAAAAACGGAAACTTGACCAGCCACCAGTGACAGCCCCACAGTTCCTCGTCGTTTCTCGATCTGAGGACGGAAAGGATTTTTCCTCTGTCAACCCTTTCGTTATCCAGAAGGGCGTAGATGCCATAGCCGAATCTGTCAAATCTTGTACCAGGTTGCGTAACGGTACCTTATTACTAGAAACTGAGAGCGCCTTTCAGGCACAAAAACTGCTTCGGGCCACACTCCTGTACACGTTCCCTGTCTGGGTGGAGGCTCACCGCACTTTGAATTCGTCTCGTGGTGTGGTCTATACTCGATCACTTGACGGATTGACTGACGAGGAGATTCAGTCTTTCCTCGCTGAGCAGGGCGTGACGGCTGTCCATAGGGTCATGAAAAAGGTCAACAATGACCTTGTACCGACCCGGACACTTTTCTTGACCTTTGACAGTGTTCAGCTGCCGTCGCGTATCAAAGCGGGCTACGAGGTTATTTCTGTTCGCCCCTATGTCCCGACACCTACGCGCTGCTACCAGTGTCAGCGTTTTAATCACACTCGCCAGTCTTGTTCCAATGCAGCTAAATGTGTCACTTGTGGCAGGGATGCCCATGAGGGAGACTGTCCACCTCCATATCCTCGTTGTGGGAACTGTCGGGGTGAGCATGCAGCGTCCTCCCGCGACTGTCCCATCTACAAGGAAGAACGCTGTATCCAAGAAATTCGGGTCAAAGAGAAAGTGTCCACCTCGGCTGCTCGCAAGCTATTTGCTAGTAGGAAGCCCACGCTGCTCCCAGCAGGAAAGTACAGTACTGTCCTCACCTCTCCTTGGACTACCAGGGAGGTGGCGACGCAGACATGCGATCTGACCTTCGGCACCACGGTCGTCCGTTCGGCCAGTGCTAAGATCGCGCGGTAGACGTCTCCTCTTCCTCCCGTCACCCTTCAGACACAAGCACCTTCATCAGCTTCTGCCAAGACGAAGACCCAGAAATCAGATGCTTGGGCCTTCAAGATGGAACCGTCCCGTGCAGACTTCTTACGTCCCTCGCACTCCCAGCCGTCGACCAGTACTTCCACTAAAAGACCTTCCAAGAAGGCTCATAGGAAGCACAGTTCTCCTTCTCCTCCTCCACGGCGCATTTCTTCTCCTGCGCCACCCAGCGGTTGCCGCCCCAGGCCGTCATCCGTTTCGCCTGGCCGCACCACTGGTAGCCGAACATCTGGCCGTTCACCGGCGGAGGAAGCTCCTCCTCCCGGCCATCTTAACGAGATGGCCGATGAACCTATAGAACCGATGGACGATGACTGTCCGCCTACTGATAGCGGCGGCAGTACTCGCTCGAAGCCAGGCCCTCAGTGGCCTTCGAGGTGACCCCTTCATTCATCTTCCTTTTCTTCTCACGATGGCACTTATTCACTGGAATATTCGCAGCATTCCCTCCAACCGAGAGGACTTAAAGTTGCTGCTCCGCTTGCACCGTCCGCTCGTCGTAGCCCTCCAGGAAAGGAAGCTCCGCCCATGCGATCACATTGCCTTGGCACACTACACCTCTGTGCGTTTTGACCTACCCCCTGTGGTAGGTATTCCGGCTCATGGAGGGGCTATGTTGCTGGTCCGGGATGATATTTACTACGATCCCATCACATTGCACACTGGCCTGCAGGCAGTTGCCGTCAGAATTACTCTCCCCGCTTTTACATTTTCTATTTGTACCGTTTACACTCCATCGTCGTCTGCCGTTACCAGGGCAGACATGATTCAACTTATTGCTCAGCTACCTGCACAATTTTTGTTAACTGGAGACTTCAATGCCCACCATCCCCTTTGGGGCTCTCCAGCATCCTGCCCGAGGGGCTCCCTGTTAGCAGACCTTTTCAACCAGCTCAATCTTGTCTGCCTCAATACTGGCGCCCCTACTTTCCTGTCGGACACATCTCACACCTATTCCCATTTAGACCTCTCTATATGTACTACCCAACTTGCACGCCGGTTTGAGTGGTATGCCCTTTCCGATACATATTCGAGCGACCACTTCCCGTGTGTCATCCTTCTCCTGCATCATACCCCCTCTCCGTGCTCAGCTAGTTGGAACATCTCCAAAGCAGACTGGGGGCTCTTCCCTTCCAGGGCGACCTTTCAGGATCAAACCTTCACAAGCTGCGATAGTCAGGTCGCACACCTCACGGAAGTCATTCTCACTGCTGCTGAATATTCCATCCCTCACACCACTTCTTCTCCACGTCGCGTACCGGTCCCCTGGTGGACCGCAGCATGTAGAGACGCTTTACGTGCTCGTCGACGTGCTTTACGCACCTTTAAACGCCACCCTACAGTGACGAATTGTATCAATTATAAACGATTACGTGCGCAGTGCCGTCGTATTATTAAAGAAAGCAAGAAAGCCAGCTGGGCTGCTTTCACAAGCACCTTCAACAGTTTTACTCCTTCTGTTATCTGGGGTAGTCTGCGCCGTCTATCTGGCACTAAGGTCCACTCACCAGTTTCTGGCTTGATGGTTGCGAATGACGTCCTTGTGGCCCCTGAGGATATCTCCAATGCCTTCGGCCGCTTTTTCGCAGAGGTTTCGAGCTCCGCTCATTACCACCCTGTCTTCCTCCCCCGAAAACAATCGGAGGAGGCTGGGCCACCTAACTTCCGCTCCTCGAATCGTGAAAGTTATAATGCCCCTTTCACCATGCGGAACTCGAAAATGCACTAGCCCGGTCACGGTCCTCCGCTCCAGCGCCTGATTCTATTCATATTCAGATGCTGAAGAACCTTTCTCCTGCGGGTAAAGGTTTCCTTCTTCGTACTTATAATCGCATCTGGATTGAGGGACATGTTCCCGCATGCTGGCGCGAGTCTATTGTTGTACCGATTCCTAAGCAGGGGAAGGACAAGCACTTGCCTTCCAGTTATCGACCCATCTGGCTTACCAGCTGTGTCTGTAAGGTGATGGAGCGCATGGTTCACTCTCGTTTGGTTTGGCTGGTCGAATCTCGGCGCCTACTTACCAATGTACAATGTGGATTTCGTAGGCGCCGCTCTGCTGTTGACCATCTGGTTACCTTGTCAACCTTCATTATGAATAACTTCTTGCGGAAGCGCCCAACCGCGGCTGTGTTCTTTGGTTTGGAGAAGGCTTACGACACCTGTTGGAGGGCGGGCATTCTCCGCACCATGCATACATGGGGCCTTCGCGGTCGCCTCCCTCTTTTTATTCGTTCCTTTTTAATGGATCGACAGTTCAGGGTACGTGTGGGTTCTGTCCTGTCGGACACCTTTCGCCAGGAGAATGGGGTGCCACAGGGCTCAGTTTTGAGCGTCGCTCTCTTCGCCACAGCGATCAATCCAATAATGGATTGCCTCCCAGCTGATGTATCAGGCTCCCTTTTCGTGGACGATTTTACCATCTATTGCAGCGCGCAGCGTACATGTTTCCTGGAGCGCTGTCTTCAGCGTTCTCTTGACCATCTTTACTCCTGGAGTGTCCCCAACGGCTCCGTTTTTCTGCCGAGAAGACGGTCTGTATTAACTTCTGGCGCTACAAAGAGTTTCTCCCACCGTCCTTACGACTCGGTCCCGTTGCTCTCCCATTCGTGGAGACAAAATTTTTAGGTCTTACATTTGACAGGAAACTTAGCTGGTCTCCACATGTCATATTTGGCTGCCCGTTGTACCCGTTCTCTTAATGTCCTCCGTGTTCTCAGTGGTATATCGTGGGGAGCGGATCGAACCGTCCTACTTCACCTATATCGGTCGATCGTCTGCTCCAAGCTGGATTATGGGAGCTTCGTATACTCCTCTGCACGGCCGTCCATCTTACGCCGCCTCAACTCCATACAACATCGGGGCTTACGTCTTGTGATCGGAGCGTTTTATACTAGTCCCGTCGAGAGTCTTCATGCTGAAGCCGGTGAATTGCCACTCACCTACCGGCGCGATATACTGCTTTTTCGGTATGCCTGTCGGCTACTGTCAATGCCCTGCCACCCGTCTTATCGTTCCTTTTTTGACGACTCTCTCGACCGTCAATACGGGTTGTATGTCTCTGCCCTGCTTCCCCCTGGAGTTCGCTTTCGTCGCCTCCTTCAACACCTTGATTTTTCACTCCCTGCAACCTTTAGAGTGGGCGAGAGCCGCACGCCACCTTGGCTCCAGGCTCAGGTCCGCGTTCACCTTGACCTCAGCTCGCTCCCAAAGGAGGTTACCCCCGGTTCGGTATACCGCTCCCGTTTTGTCGAACTTCGTTCGAAGTTCATTAATATGACCTTCATTTATACAGATGGCTCAAAGACCACGCGCGCGCGACAAAGTATTTAAATACAGCTCCACACAAACACACAACTTTCACTCCAGAATACCAAACTGTAAACTAAAAGCAACAGTTCAAAAACCAGAAACGATTAGATAAGCAGTAACTACTGAAGACTCGTTCTCATTCAACTGCACCTTTACTACAAACCGAATCACAAACCTAAACGTCCACAACAAAGACTCAGCTACCGCCTACAACATGTCTATTACAAAAATAATCCGTATCGAATGCGCTCGTCTGTACGACGTCACATTCGGTAAAGCCGGCCCAAGTGGCCGTTCGGTTAAAGACGCTGCAGTCTGGAACCGCAAGACCGCTACGGTCGCAGGTTCGAATCCTGCCTCGAGCATGGATGTTTGTGATGTCCTTAGGTTAGTTAGGTTTAACTAGTTCTAAGTCCTAGGGGACTAATGACCTCAGCAGTTGAGTCCCATAGTGCTCAGAGCCATTTGAACCATTTTTTGAACATTCGGTAAAATCACAAAAAAATCTTTAAGAATCAAGATTATAAATATAATCACTACTTGTTTCTCTCGTAACAATCTAAGCTGTGTTCCTAGGTTCGTACCTAACATTTCCATCGACAACCGTGCCAAATTCAGAAAACAACTAAATATTTGTGGGAAGCATGGTAAAAAACATCAGAAACGGTTTCTCTCGCAACAATTTAAGCCCTGCCCTTCGTTTCCTGCCTACCCTTACCCTCAGAACTCGTGCCACGTACGGAAAGATACAGCCAGACATTTCGAATTGACGCGTTGTCTGATTCTACCAGTCGGCATTGATCCATAACTTCTTCTTTGGAACACAGCGCAGTTTAAAGCACCAAAGTCAATTAGAGGGGAGTTGTACGCCCTAATTGGACCTGTAAATGGCGAATTACTTTATTCTATCGCTCTTTACCGTCTTATCAGCTGTCCAACACAGATAAGTCTGGTATACCCTTATAGATCACTTTATTAATATCGCATGTTTTACACTTACGTTAATATAGCCAATTATTATTTACAATTAAATGTCTGCAGACTTACGCATTTCGTAATCATCTAAGTATCACCTTTTCTTATTTGAGTGGTATTACGATTAATGTTCATTAAATAAATTGAGAAGAATAAATTCCGACAGGAAGATGCATTTACAAGTAATTCCAAGTACACTTATGTTGTTAATCATTGTTTACTCTCGTTACTAAGATAATAATAATAATATCAAAGATAATGTTTAAGCTCTGGCTGATTGGGAGTGTAAGCAGAATCACAGTTGAACATATACAGTTGTGACACTCCACCTCTTTTCTGTTGACCACCGCGATTGCAGCGTGCCAAGTGGGCCAGGAAGTTATACTGTAGAGTTCGCCGAGAAGTTAATCTTCACTGTTTATATTGATCTGTAGAATGGTTTTTACAAACAGAAGCATGTGTACTGCAATAAATTGCAGCAAGAAGAAGAAGAAGAAGAAGAAAGCAGTAATTTGCCAATTTTTAGGTTTATCAACCCTAGTAGGTGTGAATCGCTTCGTTTATTTACGACTTTCTTCTAACCTGAAGGTATTTACTTGAGAATGTCGTGTTCTTTAAGAACCGAAAAAATGCTAGTAAACAGCAGCATACCTGACCTTTGCAGAAAGGCGTCGTATATTTGCTCAAAAAGGTAAATTTTCTTAGATATATTTCCAGTCAAATCAGTGAATATGGAACGAAGGAAACCAGTATGGAATGCAATACCTACATTATTTTATGTAGCAGACAAGCTAACACAATTGTAGCTGGAGAAAAAAAGCACACAGATGTGATAATAAAAGAAAAAATAGCAATAAAATTATTCCCAACACAGAAGAAACCAATTCTACAATTGTTGCTGGATTTGAGCCACAAATGGCAAGAATCATGAACACATCTGCTTTTGCAACTAAAGTAATTACATTTACGAAGATATTTGTGTTAAAAAGTCGATGAAGTGTAAGAACGTGCAAAACATAAAAAGTTGTTACGTGTCAAAGAGTGTCGGGCATATTACGAACAGACAAAAAAAAAATATTATTCTCATGCATGAAAGTGCATTTGTATGGTATTGTTTTCAGTCGAGTAAGCTACAATTATACACATATTCGAAAGTATTTCTTTATAATTATGTTGTATCTCATGATCATAATAATTTAATAATTATTTAGCTAATTAACCGGAAAATGATTAAAAACGAACTATAATTTTACCGCTGCTTTGTTTCCTCTTGGGGCGCTAGAGTTGGACAAACTTTCAGATGGTAACAATCTTTCAGATGGTAACAATTTTCTCAGCAGTGAATGTCGTGACTGTATATGTTAGACTGTGGTAGAGTGAAGCGTAAACTCATTATTTTCTGTTGACTAAACTTGTGGATTCAAAGACGTGCCCATACCATCAGAATTTGCGACGCTCTCTATGAACTCAATTGAAATTACAAGCATGGCATAAGCTGACACTACTAGCACGCCTAAGCAAGACAAACCATCGCACCGCACAAGTATGTCATTTGCCACGCCAGTACATCACAGCTCAAATCCGACGGGCGATATGGCAGTCTCAAGCTGAGAGAATTAGGATGCTGTCTTATTGCCTGAATCCTATCATTTCTACGGCAAAACATTGTACTAGTCAAGCTAAAGCGAAAATGCTGTAGCTCAGCACCGCAATGACTTTGATGACTGCTGCGTGTCGACGGAAGGTTCTGTCCTGAAACAGCCCCTATTCTTTGCAGTTCATGCACTTTTCCCTTCATACCGCTGTAGACAGATATCTCCCTTGATTTTGATTGTTTGAAGATAAAGATAAGCATGTGATGAGAACGATGTGTCGCGGTGAAATTCATAGGGTGGACCGTACAATTTTGCCATTCCCGTACATATCGCTTCGATCTACATGTTGGCGAAAGGCTCTGTATGAATAATTTTGTTTCTGTATTCAACGTAAAACGCTTAACTCCGAATTTTTGATCTTTTTTTGCAACATGTTGCTGTTTCTCCAACCATTTCTAGTGTTACCAGCATATTAACAAGTAAAGAATTCGAGAAGCAGTACACCAATTTAACTTTTCTAGTTTTGTATCATCGCTCTGTTTCAATATAAGCTTCCTCATTGGATCAATTTCTTACAACCGCGCAGAGCGGTGAGAACTTACATATCGGAAGGAACCAAGGGATATCTTCACTGCATGCAAATTTTTAATACTTCTAGAACAGAAATCACACACGGCACCACATTTAGTCAAAAAGTTAGGTACAGACGATAGTTCCTCTTCTAACAGCAGCCTATCGCAGGTCGCTGGAGCAATGGAAGGTACTATTAGACTGAAAAAAGGGCAGGTCAATCTGGTTTTCAAGAAAACACACATAACTGTAGGCCTATATCACTTATGTTATTTCATGGTAGAAGTGTGGGGCATGTTTTACGGTCACGCGTTCTTAATGACTGCATCCACCGATGTGCTTCCTACCAACATCAGCTTTTTAGAACTTTAGAGATAGGATATATTGCAGGGTGGGTTCCTATGTTCCCATAAACCTCCAGGTGTGTGCTGCAAATACTTAACGCTTTCCCTGTCCCCAGTCCAGCATCACACAATCTTATATTCCACAAATGCACCCATAGTCTTTACCCTACCCTCTTTTCCCCAATGCTCGTCCCACAGATCGTCTTAACTCCACATTGCACCTTACTGTCCTACCCTCCCCTCACCATCTCTCTGCAAGAGTCTTGAAACAATATGGAAATATGAAATAAATATGGATTCCGCAAAGATAGATGCAGCGAAATTCATCTCGCTGTGATAGTCCGTGAGATCCAGAGCGCCGAAGAACACAATGCCTAGGTGAACGCCGTGTCCCTCACCTTCGGTACAGCCCAGCACTGTACTTTAGTGAAGAAAGTAGAGCTTGTCGAGTAGCGGACCAGAAGTCTGGTTGCAGCACGTGCTAGCAGATATAGCTCCAAACGTATACCTTAATGTCCAAGGGAGCTCTGCAGGGCCGTCACTGTTTACAGTATTCAGGGTGTAAGTCCAGATATTTCTATTGGTGACTGTGGACGGTGTGCTGAAAGGCATTACATCAGTACATACATCATTTACAGACTAGTTATTGTGGGTTATAACAGTAAAAGCCAAGATCGCTCGATGTGAAACAGTTTATTTCATCACCAGACTCTACAATAAGTAGCTATCATCCTGAGATTCTCAGATCTGCCAGAATTATAATTATACATGATTCTGTCGACGTTCCGAGAGCACGCTCAATTACAATAACAGTTCGGCATTTGTTTGTAAAATACATAAAGCAAACATGTATATAGCTTTATTATTATATTTGGAGAAATTTCGCAGTATATCGATCAGATGCTTTGTAATTATGTTTCTGGGAGATCTGAGGAACTGAGGATGACGGATGGGTAATGTCGAAAACTGGCCCTGAAATAAACTATTTCAAATCAAGCGATCTTAGCTTCCAATATTATAAATTACAATATCAGATCGCCCAAGTACATGTGTGAATTATATAATAACTATAGAAGGGACATTTAATAAGTAATGCAATACTTTCTTTCTGGAAACAGTTTTTCTTTTCTTAATCTCAATACACCATATTATTATTCCCTCTTTTGGCTACAGAAATCATAGTGTTCAACATAATTTCTTTCAGTATGGTGGTGATTACATGATGATGGCGTCCTCTTGGGTAAAATATTCCGGAGGTAAAATAGTCCCCCATTCGGATCTCCGGGCGGGGACTACTCAAGAGGATGTCGTTATCAGGAAAAAGAAAACTGGCGTTCTACGGATCGGAGCGTGGAATGTCAGATCCCTTAATCGGGCAGGTAGGTTAGAAAATTTAAAAAGGGAAATGGATAGGTTGAAGTTAGATATAGTGGGAATTAGTGAAGTTCGGTGGCAGGAGGAACAAGACTTCTGGTCAGGTGACTACAGGGTTATAAACACAAAATCAAATAGGGGTAATGCAGGAGTAGGTTTAATAATGAATAGGAAAATAGGAATGCGGGTAAGCTACTACAAACAGCATAGTGAACGCATTATTGTGGCCAAGATAGATACGAAGCCCACGCCTACTACAGTAGTACAAGTTTATATGCCAACTAGCTCTGCAGATGACGAAGAAATTGAAGAAATGTATGATGAAATAAAAGAAATTATTCAGATTGTGAAGGGAGACGAAAATTTAATAGTCATGGGTGACTGGAATTCGAGTGTAGGAAATGGGAGAGAAGGAAACATAGTAGGTGAATATGGATTGGGGGACAGAAATGAAAGAGGATGCCGCCTGGTCGAATTTTGCACAGAGCACAACATAATCATAACTAACACTTGGTTTAAGAATCATGAAAGAAGGTTGTATACATGGAAGAACCCTGGAGATACTAAAAGGTATCAGATAGATTATATAATGGTAAGACAGAGATTTAGGAACCAGGTTTTAAATTGTAAGACATTTCCAGGGGCAGATGTGGACTCTGACCACAATCTATTGGTTATGACCTGTAGATTAAAACTGAAGAAACTGCAAAAAGGTGGGAATTTAAGGAGATGGGACCTGGATAAACTAAAAGAACCAGAGGTTGTACAGAGATTCAGGGAGAGCATAAGGGAGCAATTGACAGGGATGGGGGAAATAAATACAGTAGAAGAAGAATGGGTAGCTTTGAGGGATGAAGTAGTGAAGGCAGCAGAGGATCAAGTAGGTAAAAAGACGAGGGCTAGTAGAAATCCTTAGGTAACAGAAGAAATATTGAATTTAATTGATGAAAGGAGAAAATATAAAAATGCAGTAAGTGAAACAGGCAAAAAGGAATACAAACGTCTCAAAAATGAGATCGACAGGAAGTGCAAAATGGCTAAGCAGGGATGGCTAGAGGACAAATGTAAGGATGCAGAGGCCTATCTCACTAGGGGTAAGATAGATACCGCCTATAGGAAAATCAAAGAGACCTTTGGAGATAAGAGAACGACTTGTATGAATATCAAGAGCTCAGATGGAAACCCAGTTCTAAGCAAAGAAGGGAAAGCAGAAAGGTGGAAGGAGTATATAGAGGGTCTATACAAGGGCGATGTACTTGAGGACAATATTATGGAAATGGAAGAGGATGTAGATGAAGATGAAATGGGAGATATGATACTGCGTGAAGAGTTTGACAGAGCACTGAAAGACCTGAGTCGAAACAAAGCCCCCGGAGTAGACAATATTCCATTGGAACTACTGACGGCCGTGGGAGAGCCAGTCCTGACAAAACTCTACCATCTGGTGAGCAAGATGTATGAAACAGGCGAAATACCCACAGACTTCAAGAAGAATATAATAATTCCAATCCCAAAGAAAGCAGGTGTTGACAGATGTGAAAATTACCGAACTATCAGCTTAATAAGTCACAGCTGCAAAATACTAACACGAATTCTTTACAGACGAATGGAAAAACTAGTAGAAGCCAACCTCGGGGAAGATCAGTTTGGATTCCGTAGAAACACTGGAACACGTGAGGCAATACTGACCTTACGACTTATCTTAGAAGAAAGATTAAGGAAAGGCAAACCTACGTTTCTAGCATTTGTAGACTTAGAGAAAGCTTTTGACAATGTTGACTGGAATACTCTCTTTAAAATTCTAAAGGTGGCGGGGGTAAAATACAGGGAGCGAAAGGCTATTTACAATTTGTACAGAAACCAGATGGCAGTTATAAGAGTCGAGGGACATGAAAGGGAAGCAGTGGTTGGGAAGGGAGTAAGACAGGGTTGTAGCCTCTCCCCGATGTTGTTCAATCTGTATATTGAGCAAGCAGTAAAGGAAACAAAAGAAAAATTCGGAGTAGGTATTAAAATTCATGGAGAAGAAATAAAAACTTTGAGGTTCGCCGATGACATTGTAATTCTGTCAGAGACAGCAAAGGACTTGGAAGAGCAGTTGAATGGAATGGACAGTGTCTTGAAAGGAGGATATAAGATGAACATCAACAAAAGCAAAACAAGGATAATGGAATGTAGTCTAATTAAGTCGGGTGATGCTGAGGGAATTAGATTAGGAAATGAGGCACTTAAAGTAGTAAAGGAGTTTTGCTATTTGGGGAGCAAAATAACTGATGATGGTCGAAGTAGAGAGGATATAAAATGTAGGCTGGCAATGGCCAGGAAAGCGTTTCTGAAGAAGAGAAATTTGTTAACATCCAGTATTGATTTAAGTGTCAGGAAGTCATTTCTGAAAGTATTCGTATGGAGTGTAGCCATGTGTGGAAGTGAAACATGGACGATAAATAGTTTGGACAAGAAGAGAATAGAAGCTTTCGAAATGTGGTGCTACAGAAGAATGCTGAAGATTAGATGGGTAGATCACATAACTAATGACGAAGTATTGAATAGGATTGGGGAGAAGAGAAGTTTGTGGCACAACTTGACCAGAAGAAGGGATCGGTTGGTAGGACATGTTCTGAGGCATCAAGGGATCACCAATTTAGTATTGGAGGGCAGCGTGGAGGGTAAAAATCGTAGAGGGAGACCAAGAGATGAATACACTAAGCAGATTCAGAAGGATGTAGGTTGCAGTAGGTACTGGGAGATGAAGAAGCTTGCACAGGATAGAGTAGCATGGAGAGCTGCATCAAACCAGTCTCAGGACTGAAGACCACAACAACAACAACAACATGGTGGCCTCATGCCACCTCATTGGAAGGGCCTATATACACGCATGATACCACACCCAAAGTCTTCCTCCATCAGTAAACTCCCCATCATCCACATTCTGACTCACGCAGAGTGCCAGAGTGCATCTTACATCGGGCCAAACAGATGGAATTTGGAAGGTACAAGATCTGCGCTGGAGGGTGGATGAGAAGAAACATTGAAGTGTTGTGAGTTCCTCTTGGTTGCGCGATCATTTTGAGTCCTTGCATTGTTACGGAGAAGGAGAATATCGTTTCCATTTTTGAGGCGATCGACATCCTGACGTTACTTCTTCAATTGCCTGATGGTAGCTCAATACAGTTCAGAGTTGAACGTTGCAAAATGAGGGAGGATATCAAACAGAATAACAGCTTCAGAATACCAGAAGGCCGTTTCCATGACTTTACCCACTGCGGGTGCTGCTTTGAACTTTTTCTTCGGAGGAGAGGTGATGTACTGCTCCTCCATGGATTCCTGGTTTGTTTCCATATCGAATGGAAGGAGATTCGTCTGTGTTGGTCCCATAACGGTCAAACAGTTCTGCACACATGGTCCTTCATTGATCTTTATGGTTTCCTGTTTGGCAGCGAGGCAACTGGTGGCGCCACACCTTCGAGTATCCCAACTGGTGGATGAGAGTTACAGCGCTACCAACAGAGGAGTTCAGTTGTGTAGCGAGGTGTTTGTGGTCTGTCAATGTCCTCGAATGAGAGTATCCACCCATGCCAGCAATGCAAGACTCGCGACTGCGTGCTTCTAGCCGGCTAGTGGGACATCGGACAGGCTTGTTTGACATTGTTGCGAAGATGACAGCCGACTCGCCCAACGACCCACCACACTTTTGTTCACTAGCAGGTCTCCGCAGACATCTGCAAGCAATGCTGACATTCCAATAAAAGAAACCCACTGACAGTTACTGCTTGAAATGCACCTACGTTATGGCAACTGGTTCGATGGCTGCTTATACCTCTGCGACCTATAGGAACTACACGAAACTATAGGGGCGGGAGTAGTAAGATTCCACAATGTTCCACAATAAATTCCGCATTGTTTCAAAGCAAGCCGACTGTAACAATGTGTTGCCTTGCTTACTGAACGCCTCTCGTAGATATTAGAAGTTGTTTGTTTCGAGGCTGGTTAGTACCGCCTAATATAGGTGGCAAGAGCAAGTCATTAATGTCTGTTTTCCCCTGGGCAGCAGGTCAGGTGTTGAAGAGTGGACGTATGGACGCGAAACGAGTTATCTATATGAATGGAGATGTCCGTTTGGTGGTGTAGTTACTACAAGCAGAAAACATCAGGTTGTTAAGTTTGTTACGTAGTTTGTGGAAAGACTGCGTGATGCAGAGAAAAAACAAACCACAAGTTGATGTGTGGACATATTAAGGTATGACATATAAAATTATGTGGTCTTTACCTGTTACAGCCTTTATATGAATGGTGTAGTCGATAATGACGAAAGTTCGACGAGGCTGTTTGCAGACGATGCTGGTTGTCTATGGAATGGCTGCAACACCAGGAAACTTTAATTAATGCTGGAAGACCTGCCAAGGATAGAAGATTGGTGTAACTGTCTCTTATTACACAGAAATGTAATGCGCAATTCCAGATATCTATTACATTTCTATTGCACCACTGGCGATAAATCACTGGATACAGGAAGAAATGGAAAATACCTGAGAATAGCGGGCAGATGACAAACTGAGGTCTGTTGGAACTACCTGAAGAGAACGTTAACTCATCAGTGAAAGAAGTGGCTTTCAAAACATTATAATGATCATTTCCTCTGTGTCGCTCATTTTAATATCCACGACACTATGTTCTAGCCACAAGATGCTAAAATGAACTAAGTGTACAAACTTCAACAAATATTATCGATACTACGTATAAAAAGACTATATCGTGTAAAAATGACGATAATTAATTCATTATTTCTGTAATAATTTAGTTTGTGTGAATTAAAACTATTATCAGAGAACTACATTCATGGACAATGACAGTTATAATCTTTTTTTGTTATCTATGATAATTGTGGTTCAGTTGTTCTTCCTGTGCTAACGGATGAACTGTTCGGACGTGAGACGTGTGAGGTCTGTAAAGAGAAAACCTGTAACTATATTGTTAACTATTATTTGAAAAATAGAGTCGCTATTGTCTAGCCGTGGATTTGTATTGATTTTAACTGCAAACCAATCTAATTAACGTTTTTAAGCGTTAATTTTCAGCTCCGCAATTAGGAGCGCAGCCATTAGCGCTAGTAACTTACAGCGGAGTTTACTAGTAGGTGGTATAAAAAATATGAAACATTTTCATTGAGCATAATTTTAAATGCTAGAGAATAGAGAACAAGAGACTTTTACCTAAATATATTAATTTGACATAAAATAAATCGATAATAACAATAGAAAAATTGACTATCGTCTATCCGCCGCCATCTTAGCAAAAATATCTCCGCGGCAGTTTTGAATCGAGAATTTTAACAAACATAAATGTTGTTAGATATAAATGAATGGAAGTAAAAGACATAATTCAACTCTGATTGAATCCTTAAATACAGTGCTCACAGCACGTTACCTAATATCAATTTCTTATCTGCTGATGTATGAAACCTAATTATTTCGGACGATTTACATGAAATATTTTAATAGGAGACGTACGTCAGTGTTGTGCGCGGGTATTATTTTGTGACTGCTGGAGAAAAGTGCTTCCATATTAACAGTTGTGTAAAATCTGATAAATGATACGCAATTTAGTGCCACTCACGCGACTGTACAGACAACATTTCTACACAACGTCAGGTGGAGATTCCTTTAGCAAAGTGACAAATATTAGCTGGGATAATCATTTTTGAGATCAAACGAATTGTTACGCTGACAATAGGTGACTTGTTTTGTACATTTTTTTTATCTACTTGAAATATAATTTATAGGTAATTAAAGTCAGGAAATACTATAAACCGGTAAATGTAGTTCTACGGGGCTGTTTGCAGACGATGCTGGTTGTCTATGGAAAGGCTACAACACCAGGAAACTTTAATTAATGCAGGAAGACTTGCAAAGGATTGAAGATTCAAATCAAATGGTTCAAATGGCTCTGAGCGCTATGGGACTCAACTGCTGTCATTAGTCCCCTAGAACTTAGAACTAGTTAAACCTAACTAACCTAAGGACATCACAAACATCCATGCCCGAGGCAGGATTCGAACCTGCGACCGTAGCGGTCTCGCGGTTCCAGACTGCAGCGCCAGAACCGCGCGGCCACTTCGCCCGGCTATGCCAGGCTCAGATTCATAGGAAGATTCTTAAGAAAATGTAATTCATCCACGAAGGAAGTAGCTTATAAGCCGTTTGTTCTACCGATTCTTGAGTACTGTTCATCTCTCTGGGTTCCATACCATGTAGGACTGATAAAAGAGAGACACAAGATCCAACGAAGAGCGTTGTGTTTCGTCAAGACATCGCTTAACCAGCGCTAGAGCGTAACGCAGATGCTGAACGAAGTCAACTGGCAGACGTTACAAGAGAGGCGTTTTGCGTCACAGAGAGATAAACTATTGAAATCTCTAGAAAGCACTTTCTGTGAAGAGTCGGACAACATATTAGTTTCCCCTGCATACGTCTCGCGTAATGACCATGGGGAGAAAATTCCAGGAATTAGGGGCAATACTGAGGCTTACGGATAATAATTCTTCCCACGTGGTAATCCCTTGTGGAACAGGGTTGGAGGGCTCAGCTAGTGGTACAAAAAGTAACCTCCACCATACACCATTAGGTGGTTTGCGGAGTATGACGTACGTGTACATGAGAGGAGACATGTTTTACACGAGCTTACCTGTTCCTCTTCACGAGGCTGTGTTCCCACCAGTGTGAGCACAGTGGCTTAGCAGAGACAGTTCAGATGAGAGTTCAACAGGTCCCTAGCACGTCACCGTTCAAGTCTTAATCTCGTGAAACCGTGATAGCACTATATGTACACAGTAATACTCGTTTGCTAAATGTAACATACTGCATAAAATTCCAGAAGTCTCGCTGGATAACAAGTTACAAGAAGCCAACACTAAGATATGCTGATGTTCAGACCACTTCCTTTTGCCTTTGGAAAAATATCTAATTCAGCTAACCTAGAGACAAGGCAATTGTTGTATTTAACATATATTCACTGCATCTTCTTATGGTACCAGCACACTCTCGATTCTTTGAAAAATAGCAGTGATATGTACAAAATAACGTCACATTGATAATTAGTTTACAAATCAATTCATGGGTTAAATACCTGAGATGAAGCAAGTAAGTGAGATAGAGTTTATGAAAGGTTTGATATTACGCTTAAAATTTCTTTGAAGTAGCTATAAGCTCTCATTACAATTATTTGGGGCAAGGACGGTTCTGCCCCACTCTGCATTGTTGCCAGATGTATCCAAGATGGCGGCGACGACGTCATCCACGATGGCAGTGTATACATTTGGCAACAGCACATAATGTCATCCAAGATGGCGGCTGTGACATCGTTCAAGATGGCGGATTTTGGCGGGAAGATAGGTCAATTGGGCTACCTCCAATAACCTAACCCCTCTCCCCTCCTCTCCTCAGAAAAATGGTGGGAAGTTCAAATTGCAACAAGATAATGCATCACACCACGGTTATCTCTACTAACCTAAGAAAAATCGAGGGAAATAGGTCAATGGTTCAAATGGCTCTGAGCACTATGGGACTTAACTTCTGAGGTCATCAGTCCCCTAGAACTTAGAACTACTTAAACCTAACTAATGTAAAGACATCACACACAACCATACCTGAGACAGGATTCGAACCTGCGACCGTAGCAGTCGCGCAGTTCCAGACTGTAGCGCCTAGAACCGCTCAGCCACTCCGGCCAGCGGAAATAGGTCACTTGGGCTACCTCCACTAACCTAAGTCATCCAACCGCCACCTCTTCCTAGGAACTGGCATCAAGTTTGAATTTTGGTGGTAAAGAAAGGTCAGTTTTCATATCTCTACTAAGCTAAGAAAATGGCGTGAAAGAAAGGCCAGTTGGAGTACCTCCACTAACCTAATTCACCCGACGGCCAGTTCGTCCTAGGAACTAGCACACAAGTTTGAATTTTGGCGTTAAGGAAAGGCCACTTCGGGTTTCTCTACCAACCTAAGAAAATTTCAGGAAACAAAACTCACGTCCACTAACCCACCCTATCTCCATCTTTTCCTGGGGATTGGTGGGGAAAGGACTCTGCCTGCACTGGCTTGCTGGAGAGAGGAAGGAGTGTACTTTATTTATTTTGGAACAATTTATTAGGAGATGGAGTATATTTACCACAGTGATACAGAACACACTATCTGACATGCCACAAAGCATACAGACCTGCAAACTAGTACTAAATAACTCATGTATAATGCTGTACACACGCCCTTGCTAATTGTCAAAATAATGCATTGCATAGCCTAAAGACATACAAACCACTTGTAAATAATGCAATACATTTAAGTCCAGAGAGCCAAACAACTCGTAAATTGTCAAAATAATAATCCATCTAAAAGACTCTGCAAACATGTTTGCTAATCGTCAACTGTCTAAATCATGCACCAGTCTTTATTTAACCAATTAGAGGCAGCACCACCATCCAGTGTGTTCACCACAAGGTTCACACTCCAACTGATCTGGTACACAGTACCACCACCAGAGGGTGCTGTCGTCCATTCCATGACGTAATCCAAGATGGCAGCCATGACGTCAGCTGATGATGCAAGTACCATTATCCAAGACAGCGGCAAACAGTGTGTTCACCATGAGGTCTAGACCTAGTACACAGTACCACCACCAGTTAGCGCTGTCATCCATTTAGTGACATAATCCAAGATGGGGGGGGGGGAATTGTGGGAAAAGGACTCTGCCTCTGCTGCACATGAGTCTTTATTTTGCAGGTAGCTGCTCCACCACGAGATCTTGAGTCCAACAGACCTAGTACACAATACTGCCACCAGATGGTATTGTCATCCCTCCTGTGACATAATCCAAGATGGTGTTATGGAGGGGGAAAATGGCGCAAAAATGTCTCAGCCTGTGCTGGGCTGCTGAGGAGAGTAAAGAAGGAGTGTACTCTATTTATTTTCGATTATTTTGTTTAGGGATGGATCATATTTATCACACTGACACAAAAAACACTCGAGCTGATGTGCTTGGTCACAATACACAGTCTGCAGACTTGTAAACTAAATAACGCTCTCCAGACACGGAAACAACTAATAATTTACCGAAATAATTCCAGCACAGGCATGAAAACTCATCCTAAATAATACTGTACACTGATGTGCAGACACGAAATCAACACATAAATTGTCCAAATAACACACAGCACAGCCTACAGACCCACTTGCAAAATAATGCAACAGACACACAATCAATGCATGCAAGTACTCTACACCATCCAGTGTCCACTAGACCACACTGGAGGCTACATGCAGCCCCAGTGAAGTGACGTACCCATCAACTGTCAAACAACGCACAGCTGGCCCCAAGCTTGAGGCGGTGACATCCCTTTCATACGTGATACCTGAAAAATTCCTCTCAAAATATGTGTTCACCTAGGCACCATAGCTGACGCGACTGTCCGGGAGCACATATGCTCAAGGGGTGTGCATGCTGTCACGGCTGCTAGCTGCTGCCAGACAGAGGTGAAAGTTTTTTTCTATTTTCGAGTATACAGTCAGTGTTATACTGACATCACAGAACTCAAAGGCACGCTCACGCTGGTCTCATACATGAAACACCTCTGGGCAGCACGTGTCTTTCCCATTGATGACAGAGTAGCACAGGGCGCATTGTTCCTAGCGCAACATGAGAGACGCGTCTAACCGTGCTTAACTGCCCAGCGTGACTGACTCAACACTGCGAAGTTCACGTGCATAGCTACATACCGTTACAAGCGCATCTTGTAGTGGCGTGGCAAGACAGCCAAGCCACTCGGAGGTTAGCCGAAAAGCATGTGTTAAGCTCACGCAGACTGGCGTGAGGTCTGGAACAGTGAAGAGAATGTATAGTAGCAAATAAAGTACGTAGTGGATGTAATACTTAACTTTAATCCACAATTGTAGAACATCTCTCGTTACTGTACATGCTTCACAATATTAATTATCAAATGCTATGGCGCCTTGCTAGGTTGTAGCAAATGACGTAGCTGAAGGCTATGCTAACTATCGCCTCGGCAAATGAGAGCGTAATTGTCAGTGAACCATTGCTATGAACGTCGGCTGTACAACTGGGCGAGTGCTATGACGTCTCTCTAGACCTGCCGTGTGGTGGCGCTCGGTCTGCAATCACTGACAGTGGCGACACGCTGGTCCGGCGTATACTAATGGACCGCGGCCGATTTAAAGGCTACCACCTAGCAAGTGTGGTGTCTGGCGGTGACACCACACATCTAACAAGGTTCTCAATCTTATACTTATGTCACATGACTGTGTAAAAATAAGAACTGAGTCGACCTCGCTGAAATTGTATAGTGTCCCAGAAATAGTTAATGCTCTCTTTCTTGATGTCTCAGCTTGTATGCAAGGAAGTTCTTGTCCTAACACAACCGGTTTACGAAAACAGCGCAGTATATCGTCGAATGCAGTCTTCCTAGTGGATCTAACGTGGTACCCCATTCATCATGTGTTACCCTTCCTGCTTTCAACACAAACGTTGCCTCCGCTGTGTAGAGGCTCCCATATCCCAGAACAAAGGATGTGAATGAATTGAGCATTATGATTGGTTCTTATAGAATTTACCCATTGAATTACTGATGCCGCCAGTATCGAAGCGTAATGGCGTAGTGGCTCAAATGGCTCTGAACACTATGGGACTTAACTTCTACGGTCATCAGTCCCCTAGAACTTAGAACTACTGAAACCTAACTAACCTAAGGACATCACACACAACCATGCCCGAGGCAGGATGCGAACCTGCGACCGTAGCGGTCGCGCAGTTTCAGACTGTAGCGCCTAGAACCGCTCGGCCACCCCAGCCGGCTAGTATCAAAGCACCATCCATCTTTTTTCCTTCTGCAGACGAGACTTTCAGCGGTTGTTTTACACAGATCGCCATATTGCACTGGCAATTAAATCTTACAAACTACCATACATATCGTCAAATACAGAAAGACTATTACTCGTTTACACTGCTCTCCCACCAAGGACAGGAGCTTAAATATTAGAACTTGAATCTGACCTGCAAACCTACATAATGTCAAATACGGAAAGATCCCTACTCAATTAAAGTGCTCTCCCACCGAGAACAGCAGCTTGAATATTAGTGGGCAAAACCGATCTCCAACCCAGCAATATATCACTGTGTACCATGTCGATGCAGTAAACATACAATTTTTATCCTGTGCCAAGCAAAATCATTCCTTTTACATCATTTGTACATATATCGCAAAGATGGACAATACCATATATATGCTCCTCTCGGCACTAGATATTTTCCTGCAGCCAATGATCATAAGTCATCCACCCAAAACGCGCGACCAGAGCACCGTCAGCAGACTGAAGTCGCTCTCAGAACTGTTCTACAAATTCGGGATCGTTTTTCCTCGGCACAAACACGTTACTGTATCTGGTCCGAACCTGCTTCCCTGCTTGCTCGCTTTTCTACACACGTCTCCAGACTCGGGGATTACAAGAACACATGTATTTTTTCGCTTGGTTCGTCATAATATTTTCTTGGAACTTATCGATATCGAGCACTAAGCAGCATCCTACCGATCGCTAGCGCAACGTAATCCCCAAGATATAGACTACAAATTATTTCTCTAAAAACCCAAAACTTTAGCTAGGTGGGGCGTGCTGTAAACCACTGACTAACTAGAAACATGTCATGTCAGTGAAGACATTTACTCGGCGTCTCGAAACATATAGAGGAAACTGATATTCACACTCCTGAATACCGATGTCAGTGATGTAGAAGATTCCAAATCATCCCTATAATTTACGAAGTCAACTAAAGTGTTTCTCATGTCTAGAGAACCGGCAACCATGTCTTCCGTACACTAGATGCACACACCACAATCGATCTTCTCTCAACTAAATAAAGGTGCGGAAAGTGCAGAAGCAGTCCACCGAACAAATTACATGGGTGGGAATAACGATCCAGTGCAAATGCACCTCCATATTCAATCTTCTCAAATTTCCACGCAATCACGAAAGCTATCCAACACATGCTAAGTATTAGTTCGCAATTTGGTGTGTCTGGAGGACAACACAGTTAATTCATCTGCACTCCTACACTCTAACAGGCATTTCCAATCAGACAGCTCCTACCGTAAATCGGAAACGTGAATCACCCCAGCACAGGTCACTGGCGCTGCAGGCCGAGGACGTAGAAGTAGAATGTTCATCCTGAGAAATTGGTCACATATATATTTCATCCCTGTACTTACAACTAAATGTTACGATCGCGGTCTCAGCTGAACGACATTCGACAATGAGTGAAGTATCAGAAATACACTCTGTTGATGGCTGTGGCTCTGGAAATAGAAATATCAGTACCATTCTTATGGCCTGACATACATGACGGAACACAAACACATACTTTATCAGCCTGATGCTCAAACGCAAACATATCACACACCCCCTACTACTAAGTATAATACTTCGTCAATAACCGATCGCTGGCGATATGAAATAATATAGAGAGAAAATCAACCATAGGTGGACATGCCTCATAAGTTTTTCTTGTGCTACCACCGTGTCCTAGAAAGAGAGACCTAATCGGACATGTGTTAAAAAAAACTCGACCCCAACAACTACTGTATGTTACTATCACAAGTGGTAATGGTTCTACAGGTGCACACAAGTAGCCATGTTAAAAGCTATACTGGCTTTATAAATGGAGATACGACATTACTCTGAATGAGGTGGTTTTTCTATCCAGACTAATACCAAGACGGTGATCGCTGGAGTGTATATTATCAGATCAGCACTCCAGTTACATGTAGCCCACAATGCAACCTCATTATAAAATCACTGAATTTTGAAAGTAATTCGGCTAAGGAACGTGGTATGTAAGTGGTATTTGTGACTCCCTCACAGCGTCCCACTTAGATATTTCTATAGTACCCATAACATGTCTCTCGATACCATATCAGAGGTTCTGCGATACATCCACTTAGTTACAGGCGATGACTGATTGAGAAGGAATAAAAACAGTATTTGTAGATGATGTGCTGATTGAGGTCATAAGAAAATGTACACTTGCTTTTCAGATCTATAGTGTTGCACTATCTGCTAGAAATTTGGAATCAAGGCTTTCCATTCAACCACATACCTGCGTTGGATCACACCCACAAGTGAATCATATTTCTGACACTCTCATATCTCGAAACGAGACACCTTTCTCGAATATGTCTGCTACAGTAAAATTCCAATGTGGTTTTAGTCAAACCCTACGCATCTTGCGACTGCTCCCATTTCTACAGCTTAGCGCATGTGATCGTTCCAGTTTTAGTTGGAACTGAGCAGAAGCCGGAGAAAGACTTATCTATCACCTACTGCAACCCATGTAGAAACAGAATGACCTGACTTAGTGCAACAGTACCGTGTTTTGACCATTCAGTGGAAATGCGCACAATTTGGTACGTCTCCAAACTAGATACAGATACTACAGACCAAAGCAGATCTGTGTCCATTCAAACCTATCAACGCAATAAGCTATCATTCTGCACCATCCAACAGAGAAAAGTTACGAACTATAAAAGCTCCACTAACTTCACCCAATATAGAACTCACCTAGGCGCCATTGCTCACGCGATGACGCATTGCTGCGCTGTGGATCTGCGCAGAGAGAGAGTTGCCACAATGCTTCCCATAATAGCATTCCTCCTAGTATTCCTAACGGGACACCCAGTCCGTCATCGAATTTACCTGTCAAACTGCTACTGCTACCTATGTGGGATGATCCTATTAAATATACAGCTTTTGATCCATTGCAGAGGTCAGTTTAAGGTTTCATCACACGTACTGTAGGATGATGACTGTATCTCACAGACTATACTGTAACTCGGCAGAGACACTCCCTGTGACCCTGTGTCATTGTTTGAAACATTATTTTCTAACACGCTTTTTGCTCTGACATACATTTTTTTTTCTGACATGACTTCGAGATCTGTCTCAGGTCCAAAACTGACATTAAGACGCTCTGATTCACAGCCTCTCACAGAAAACTAGACATCACATGGCGTAAATAATTTTGTTACTGCAGCTACCATAACACACAACACATGGTGGATGATTTTAAATAAAAGACAGTTCAACATAAGGAAACTAGAAGAGTTTGGCTGCGTTTTGGAGAGTTTACAAACTGATGTCCAAAAGTGATTGACGACCTCTACATTTAAACTCATCTGTCACAGTGACAGAATAGATGATGGTTCTACGTTCCCTTTCGACTGATTCCTCATTTAGCACTCATGTACGCGATCACTGTTTTGCTGCTAGCAACCCCCAGAAGGTGTCGCCCATCCAAAAAACTAATTCCCCGACTTAAACAAGCGCTGTCAGACAATCATTATGTGGTAACCAATAGCGCGACAATGCACAGATGGGATGGAAAAGATACCACCGATGTACTGTAACAATAAGCATCACAGCTGAAAGCATGAACAATTTTAACAATTTTACAGTAACTTCAGCACTGGCCGATGATGTGACAGGATGTTCCTCCAATTTCCGTATCATAGCTACACCACCCCTTCTCCACGTTGCGAATATCATTGTGAACATGGATAGATGACTGTGCAGTACGTCCATTCAGCATTAATTCTCGAACACATAAATCATCAAAGTATACCAGACGGTGCTCCACATATTTCTAACACCTCGAGCGTAGTGCATAATTTATGATCTATCTCTTTGTGTGTGGGAGTCACAGAGTATTCTTGCTGTCTTAGGGTAAAATTAGAAGGACCCTCCTTAGTGGAGGTGAGCTTTGCTGCCTGCAGTTTTCTTAGGTTGGTAGAGAAACCCCAAGTGACATTTCTTTACCGCCAAAATTCAAACTTGGCGCCAGTTCCTAGGACGAGGTGGCCGTTGGGTGACTTAGGTTAGTGGAGGTAGTCCAAGTGTCCTTTCTTTCGCGCGATTTTCTTAGCTTAGTAGAGATATGCAAACTGACCCTTTTTTACCACCAAAATTCAAACTTGGCGCCAGTGCCTAGGGAGAGGTGACGGTCAGATGTCTTACGTTAGTGGAGGTAGCCGAAGTGACTAATCTTCCCACGATTTTACTTAGGTTAGTATAGATAACCGTGATGTGATGCTTTATCCTGTTGCAATTTGAACTTCCCGCCATTTTTCTGGGGGAGGGGAGGGGTGTTAGTTTAGTGGAGTAGCCCAATTGACCTATCTTCCCACCAAAATCCGCCATCTTGAATGATGTCACAGTCGTCATCTTTGATGATGTCATGCGCTGCTGCCAAATAAACATGCAGCCATCTTGGATGACGTCATCGCCGCCATCTTGGATACATCTGGCAACAATGCAGAGAGGGGCAGAACAGCTCTTACCCCATACTATTATGAAGCACTGAATGAAAATACCATGGGTAATTAAACCTGAATTTTAAACAAGAAACATGTTTATGACGTTGTATGTCCCGAACTATATGTATAATTTTTCAGGAACATCCAGTGGTACATGTGGATACTGTCTCATAAATGTCTTCAGCATTAATGAAGTAATAAATCAAAACGTCATTCCTGATACTCATTTGTAAGATACAAATTCTTTTACTGGTAAGGACGATTTGCGTGTAGTAGTTAATACACTACTGGTCATTAAAATTGCTACACCAAAAATAAATACAGATGATAAACGGGTCTTCATTGGACAATTACATTATACTAGAACTGACATGTGATTACATTTTCACGCAATTTGGGTGCATTGATCCTGAGAAATCAGTACCCAGGACAACCACCTCTGGCCGTAATAACGACCTTGATACGCCTGGGAATTGAGTCAAACAGAACTTGGATGGCGTGTACAGGTACAGCTGCCCATGCAGCTTCAACACGATACCAATGTTTGAAAGTATTAAAAACTACAGTAGAGACATTACCGCGGAAGTACTGTAACGTCAATGTGCTGCCAAGAAAATCTCGCAAGTAGTAGCGGTAAATGTATGGAGGCACTGGAGTAGTTCCATTCTGGACAAAAATTCCAGTTTTGTGAAAAATGATTCCTACAAAATGAACAGAAAGAAAAGAAAATGTTAAATTTGTTTTCACAGAATATACAGTTTTGAGCAGATTTTCAATTTTTTTTTTCTTTAAATTGGATTGACTCTTAATTCATCAACAACAGCTGCAGCTAGATGTATTATCTCTGTAATTATTTCCATGGGAAAGCGTATGTCCTTATGAATAGAATTGAGATGATGCGAAAACTACGTCAATTTGTCGTCTCCGAAGGACCATACTACGAAAAAAATCACCAACATAACTGAAAAATCAGTTGCTTTTAGGGTTATTTATTCCACGGCCTTTTTTCTGAAAGTCCTACATAAAAGGGTTAGTCACAAAGGAAAAGAGAGTGAGAGGGCTACCCATAGCGACACTATCAGTCTGTTCAAAAATTTGCATGTGAAACAACGGCACGATGACACTGTTAGTAAAAAATGCAGTTGATTCGGACAGTTTAGGATAACACATTTCTCCACGATTTAATCGCAAATGTTATTGGCTAGCAAACTTACAAGACCAGCAAAATAGGAAATAAAACGGGCTTACTGATTTTCACTTGATACATTAAATTTATATTGTTATGCCTTTTTTAATTTAATTTTGTTCCGTTTTTAAATTTAATATGTTCACCGGCTTCGGCAATATTACATAGCTAAATCTTTAATAAAAGTTTGTGATGCTTTATCGGAAATTTATGTGGGCTTTGGAGCACAACTGTTTATTGGCTGGGGTGTGTTTCTATACCGCCATCCATAAAAAGCACAGTTGATTTGTTACTTTTAACCTCCCATTGTTACGTAGTATGTGTTTTACTGATAATTTCCGTACATAGGTTAGATGATCTCAAATAGGAGTTGTATACAACGTGGCACAGCTGAAGGTTATAAATCAGTTTTCTCACCGTGTTCAAGCACTTAATGTCGGCCTTTAAGCACACCATCTGGTTTTGATTATATTGTCGCAAAATAAGAAATTAATTAGAATTAAAAAGAGTAGCTGTCGGTAGAAGTCCATGGAAGACGCTTACGAGAAAGAAGGACAGGTTAGTGGGACATCTATCACATCAGGAAGTAGTTAACCTGCAACTAGAAGCAGCCATAGTGGGGCAGGGGATGATGGAGGATGAAAATAGTAGAGTTAGACCATGATTAGAACAGCATTAAACTAGTCGAAAGACTGAGAACTTAAAAATAAACGTCGGAAAATAAACATCGAACTATCTGGATGTCAGAGTTTAACACGATTGGAGATCACTTCTGGTTTTATATTAAATGACCTCGCTGCTCTTCTCCGCGTTATTCCTAGAGATGAGAATACTTCATGTTATTATTTAACAACTGACAGTTTTCTGAAATGAAATCTGTTTGTACGAATAAGGAAGTTATTATATCCACAGTTCAGTCACTTCTAACTGTTGATAGACACTCGCAATGTGTGTGCCTTGTTACAGTTCTCCTCTCATTTGGGGATAAGACACGCCACCAGGTCATTATTTACATAACGATAATTCGGGTCCTGGTCTTGCTCCCACCATACTAACAATGGTTCAAACTTCTTTGCCTGAACGGTACTCCCTTAATGAAATGTTGTACTTCCGCTCTTTGAAAATCCGCCTCTAATGACCTCGATGCCGCCAGAACGAAAAGCTCTAATCTTTCTTCCTTCCTTCATTATGAAGATTTTACCGTCCTCCTTTTAATATGATTTCCTGGTGAGGCTTGTGTCGCTTGTATATCTGTGCCTGCTGGTATTACACATGATTTTAAAACACTACTTACTACAATACTTGGCCAAACTGTCGGCCTCGTGCCTGCATACTTGGAAGAATCATTAGTGTTAAGATGAGATAAGGAAAACTAGGAAGGAAATCGACTGTGCCCATTCAAAGGAACCATCCCGATATTTGCCTTAAGTGACTTAGGGGAAAAAAGAGAAAACCGAAATCAGGATGGTCGGACGTGTATTTGAACCGTCGTTCTCCGGAATGCGAGTCCATTGTACTAACCACTGTGCCACCTCACTCGATGCATACTTGAAATATGACGCAATAGACAACCGCACGCCGCTTCCCATTCCCTTGCTCCCAAAATACTGCTTAGCGTTGATGAAAGTGCTGGATAAAGCCTACTGATAGAAGGATGTGTGACACCTGTGAGAAATTTCGATAGAAGTACAAAATGGCTCTGAGCACTATGGGACTCAACTGCTGTGGTCATCAGTCCCTTAGAACTTAGAACTACTTAAACCTAACTAACCTAAGGACATCACACACATCCATGCCCGAGGCAGGATTCGAACCTGCGACCGTAGCAGTCGCACGGTTCCGGACTGCGCGCCTAGAACCGCGAGACCACCGCGGCCGGCGATAGAAGTACACCCGCAAACTAACTAGCCTACCTAGAAAGAAGTGTAGTATCGCTAGACACACTGCTTGGTGAAATCGGAACTAAGATTTTACGAAACTGCATTAGTGTGGGACTAGGTATATAAGAATAGCGTATTAAACGGCTTCATGGCATTAGTCATGGCTTTAAAGGGTTTTGTAATACGTTAATGTGGTTGCGTAAATGCTGCAACCCGCAAGACTGAGGGGTCTTGGCGGTAGCGAAGCACCACTAGATAGGGAAACGCCCGTTAGAGAAAGTGCAAGAGCTAGAACGTACTAGAGGTAGGACATTCGATCCAATGACGAGCTCTTTACTCGCTGCGCAGATACATATAGTGTTTAAAAAGGCGTTTCATATTTTGATAGGTGGGAGTATGGACCTAAAAAAGACAAAAATGCCCACTAAACATGGGCTCTAAAATAAAAACCTTAAGAGCTATGAGCAATTTTTTATCTTTGATGCTGTGAAACACATCTCTTCTACTGCAAGCTCTTTGCAATTACGAACTATCTACAGAGTGCGGTAAACAAATGAGGACATATTGTTGTGACACATTATTCTGTTACTGAGAAATAGCAGAATTCCCAATATAATCTACTTATTGTTACTACGACCAGCACTTGTGATCCATCGCTAAAGGAGGTGCTCAAAACGGTGTCCATTGATACAAAACATGCTTCATACAATGTCTTAAGGAATCACATATCCTCTGAAATACTCCGGGTCGGTGTCGGATCCGCTGGTACTCAGGGATGATGCGATCCTGTAGTGTTTGTACATTATTAATGGGGCTTGCATACGCCAAAGTGTCCCCGCATCCAAACGTCTGAGGGATTAGGATCGGAGGAACATGCTGGCCAACGTACTGGTCCAAAGTATTGCCCGTTAAATGTGTGTAAAATGTTCTCGGACATTTCGGAGAAAATGGGCTCATGCTCCATCACACATGAACTACATCTCCAGCCGTCGTTGGTACAGTACCTCCTCTAATAGGTGAAAGCAAGCCGTTTGATTGGAACTGACCCTACCCTGCACCAGCCAACCCGCTGCGGCACGTAAGGTGCTGTTAGTCTATCGCAACAATCACTGCCCATACATTAATCGGAAATCGGCGCTGACTCCTCGCTTCTTCAACTGCATGCGGATTTTCATCAGCCCACACATGTTGGTTATGAAAATTGACAATCCCGTATATGTGAAACCAGCCTCGTCTGTGAACATTATCTCTGTTGTGAAAATGGATCTCGGTCACATCTATGCAACAGCTCAGCCAAGAGCTGCGTTCTGGCAGACTGATCTTGAGGCCGTAGGCTTGGAAAAGCTGTTCATGATATGGATACAGTAATCGACCATATAGAATCACCCAGGCTGAAGGATGACGAGCCCCGATAGATACAAAAATTCCACGTATGCTAGTCCGAGTGTCTTCTTCCACTCGTTCAATACTCGCTCCCCTACAGCAGGAGTACGAATGGTCCGATGTCTGCCACAATCCACTGCTGTTTAGATACGGAGCCAGAATGTGTTAGTCGCTGGGAAATACGGCTGAATAATTGTACAAATGCTATCCTGCGTTCTGGATATTTTTCAGCATACAGGATATGGGCTCGATAATTGCTTCTATTTCCCATCCAGAGGAGGAGATCATGTCCGTCATTTCTCGTGTGCAATAGCATGCCTCCATTATGCCGGTAAGTGCAAAGATAAACCTACAACGTTAATGCATATCACGAACGTGTCAGAAACTGTTTCCATTAGAACTAATGTGTGCGCTACACTTAGCTAGAACTGTGAATATGGTTTACAGTAACAACACTAACAAGTGTTTACTACTTCATGCTGTATCTATGGGTACTGAGGACTGTGTCCTCATTTGCTTGCTACGTTCTGTAGTACTTTCGTAATAGCAAAGAGCTTGGAGTAGAAGAAATGAGTTTCATAGCAAGGAAGATGCACAATTGCTCGTAGCTCTTAAGGTCTGCATTTTAGAGTCCATGCTTACAAGACATTTTTGTGTTGTTTTGGTTCTTACCATCACTTCTCAAGATGCGGAATAGTTTTTCAAGACCCTATATAAATCAATGGAAGTGTCAATGGTCATCGTAATTATCAAGCCTTCTGCTACCATGTGGCCTCGATCAGTGTATTGAATCAGTATGAAACATGAACTGTGGGCGGAAAATCAAGCCAGGTGAAAATCTGGTGACAAGCTCTTTCATTGTGCACTGGCGTAGCATCTCAAAGAACCTCAGGTTCGTCCACAATCTATTAAACGCGTGGTTCCGTCACAACCTACGACAAGGAAATGACAAACAGAAGTAGGGAGTAAATACACGCAGACACTGTACCGCTTTCACTGCCAGACTCCGAATACTGGCGATATATCTTGCAGACGACATCACCTAATTATGACTGAGCAATCGTAAATTTTCGAAGAAAATAACTGTTCTACATTAAATTCCGAAGACAAACTGTGAAACAAAACAAATGAATTAAATTACATAAAAGCCAGAAAATCACCAGCATGTGGTCACAAGTTATAAATACAGTGTTTGGTCTGTTTTTCAGATATATAAATACTGTCTTAAAAACTCAAATTTGTACGAATACAAGAAGTAAAAAGCATGTCTCCTCTTTTAGAAAAGATAGCAAAAAAAAACACTGATGATGCTCAAACTTCAGCGAAACTTGTCTGGGGAACAAAGATAAAAATTTTGTTTTGCTCAAGGCAGACCCTCTCTAAAAATAAATCTATTTGTAAGCAAACACAGGCAGAAGAACTTCAACCTCAAGAAGTATTATTCTTCTAGTTCAAGAAGAGACTTACTTTATGTTTGTTTCAATCCATGTTAGAATAGTTGCGCAATTACTTTTTCATAAACAAACTTGTCCTATTGTTGATACGTGACTATTTTATGTGCCATCATCAGCAGACATTTCTGTCAGGATGGGGTCCCCTTACTGCACCAGTTGAAATCAGTGTTGGGACAACTGAATTACTATCGACGGTTTAATCCCCCTACGTCAGCCATTGCCGAACCACTACATCACTACTGCAGAAAAACGTCCATTGAGAATGGACCTCAGCACGTGATAAAGCTTTCAAAATGGCTCTGAGCACTGTGGGACTTAACATCTAAAGTCATCAGTCCCCTAGACTTACAACTACTGAAACCTAAGGACATCACACACATCCATGCCCGAGGCAGGATTCGAACCTGCGAGCGTAGCAGCAGCTCGGTTCATGACTGAAGCGCCTAGAACCGCTCGGCCACAACGGCCGGCTAATAAAGCTTTCAGAGACTTAAAACGGATTCTCCTCTGCTACTCATGCCCCACAGCATACGACCTTGCCAAATTTCTTATCCTGGCAGCAGATGCGTCAGAATACAGGTTGGGGGCGGTCATGTCCCATGTGGTAGACGGAGTGGAATGCTCAGCCACTTTTGTGCCCAGAACCCTCACCGTGCTGAGCGAAACTATAACCATGTTGAGAAAGAGGTATTAGCTACCACGTTAGGCATTAAAAAATTCCATGATTAATTGTATGGTAAGTATTTTACATTATTCACCGACCATAAACCTTTACTTTCTCTTTTCAAGGCTTCAGCCAACATTCCCATCAGAAGGCACACCACCTTCAGCAGTGGGCACTGTTCATGTCGACTTATGATATTCAGTATCACTCTACCACACAATGTGAAAATGCTGATATCTATTCCCACCTACCCGTGGGTCAGGACCCAATATTCTACAAGGATCCACAAGTGTGTTTTCACCTGGACATCACTGTGGGAGAAGCCATGGCTAACATCCCACTAGATGCCTAGCAAATTGCAGTCACACCATGGAGTACCCAACCATCAGCGAGATCCTTCACCTGGTACACTGCACTTGACCACTAGACTGCAAGCAGATCCAGCGGCCAGAGGTTCACACCTATTGGCAACAATGCAAAGACCTCTCAACACTGAACGACATAGTGCTGCTCGAACGAGAAAATTGCCACACACAAGCGGTCATCCCTGCATCCCTCCAGCAGCATGTTTTTTTGTTTCTCCTTGTCAGGCCCTGGTGCATGGTGCTCACAAATAGTGTGGCCCTCCATCATGTCTATTGACGTGGCATGGACAGTTATTATTTAAATGGTATGATGGTAATCGTCTTGCACCATCTGCCAGAGCAAGCAGGCCTCCCCTCCATACCGTCTCTTCCCTTGGCTAGAGTCTTACAGTCTTTGGTCCAAATTTCATTCCGATTTCATGGAACCCTTCTTAGGCCACGATTGGCTGATTGCAATTGACATGGGCAGTGGGTATGCATATGATTCCCACATGTCTGCCACATCAGCTAGTCCAAATACTCAAACCTTATGTCGAATTTTTTCAGACTGCAGGTTGGGGGAGTCCTGTCTCATGTGATAGATGGAGTGGATTGCTCAATCACATTTTTGCTCATAACCCTCACCGTGCTGAGCGAAACTATGGTCCCAATGGCCCCAGTATGCTTGCCACCCTACCTCAAATGGATTAGTGGGATATTTTGTCCGTATTTATGACATTAAAATGTCTAAACCTCATCACCATCATCCTAATAAGGCTCTCATACATTTTCTGGCATTCTACAGGTCGATCCCACAGGATGCCTAGTCTCCAATTGTGAAACTTTATGGCCAATCTACTGCTCCCAACTTCCTATCCCTCACCCACAGTTCATACCCCCCCTTACTCAATGGTCTAGCTGCCACCGTTTTTCACTTAAAGACCCAGTATGGACCCTTGTTTTTATTAAGGAGCACCAACATTATTTCCAGCAGTAAGTTTCAAATTACTAGGCAAGGTCATAGCCAAGGTGATACTTCATGATGTAACAATATCTACAAGGTCACTCTGCAATTCACACTTAAGTGCCTGGCAGCGGGTCCATCGAGCCATTTTCATTCTACTTCTCTACCATTCCACTCTCGAATGGTGCGTGGTAAAAAGGAACACCTAAATCTTTCCGTTCGAGCTTTGATTTCTCTTATTTTATTATGATGTTCATTTCTCCCTACATAGGTGGGTGTCAACAAAATATTTACGCATTATGAAGAGAAAGTTGCTGATTAAAATTTCGTAAATAGATCTCCCCACAAAGAAAACCGCCTTTGTTTCAGTGAACACTCTCACCCCTATTGCGCGATGACATGAAACGAGCTGCCCTTATTTGCACTTTTTCGATGTCCTCCGGCAATCCTACCTGGTAAGGATCCCATACCACGCAGCAATATTCCAGCAGAGCACGGACAAGTGTAACATAGGCTGTCTCTTTAGTGCTTTTGTCGCATCTTCTAAGTGTTTTGCCAACTAAGCGCAGTCTTTGTTTCGCCTTCCCCACAATACTATCTATATGGTCTTTCCAATTTTAGTTGCTCGTAATTGTAATTACTAGGTATTTATTGGAATTGACAGCCCTTAGATTTGTGCGATTTATCGTATACCCAAAATTCATCGGATTTCTTTTAGTACCCATGTTGATGACTTCGCACTGTTCTTTGTTTAGTAGTAATCGCCACTTTTCGCACCATATAGAAATTCTCTCTAGATCATTTTGATCGTCTGATGTTTTTACTAGACGGTAAATTACAGCGTCATCTGCAAACAATCTAAGGGGGCTGCTCACTTTATCACCTAGATCATTTATATAAATCATGAAAAGCAGAGGGCCCATGACACTACCTTGAAGAACGCCAGATATCACTTCTGTTCTACTCTATGATTTACCGTCTATCACTACGAACTGTGACCTCTCTTAGACGAAATCACGAGTCCAGTCACACAACTGAGACCATGCTCCATATGCACGTAATTTGATTAATAGTTGCTTGTGAGGAACGGTATCAAAAGCCTTCTGGAAATCTAGGAATATGGAATCTATCTGAGATCCCTTGTCGACATCACTCATTACTTCATGGGAATAAAGAGCTAGCTGTGTTGCACAAAACGATATTTTCTGAATCCGTGTTGGTTATCTATCAATAAATCATTTTCTTCAAGATGATTCATAATGTTCGAGTACAGTATATACTCCAAAATCCTAATGAAAATTGAGGTCAGTGATATGGGTCTGTAATTCAGTGGGTTACTCCTATTTCCCTTCTTCAATATTGGTGTGACCTGTGCTACTTTGCAGTCTTTATAAACAGACCTTTCGTCAAGCGAGCGGTTGTATATGATTACTAAGAAAGGTGCTATTGTGTCTGCATACTCTGAGAGGAACCTGATTGGTGTACCATCTGGACCGAAAGACTTGCCTCTCTTAAGTGATTGGAGTTGTTGCGCAACCTCTAAGATATCTACTTTTATGTCACTCATGCTAACAGCTGTTCTGGTTTCGAATTCTGGAATATTTACTTCGTCTTCTTTCGTGAATGAATTACGGAAAGCTATATTTAGTAACTCCGCTTTAGTGGCACCATCATCGGTAACATTTCTGTTGCTATCGCGCAGTGACGGTATTAACTGTTTTTTGCCACTGGTGTTCTTTACATACGACCAGAACCTCTTTAGGTTTTCTACCATATTTTGAAATAATATTTCATTGTGGAAAATATTAAAAGCATCTCGCATTGACATCCGCACTAAATTTCGAGATTCCGTGAAACTTCGCCAGTCAAAGCATCTCGCATTGACGTCCGCACTAAATTTCGAGATTCCGTGAAACTTCGCCAGTCTTGGGGATTTTGCGTTCTTCTGAATTTGGCATGCTTTTTTCGTTGCTTCTGCAACAGTGTTCTGACGTGTTTTATGTACCATGGTGGATCAGTCCCGTCTCTTATTAACTCATGCCGTATGAATCTATCTATTGCTGTCGATACTGTATCTTTGAATTTGAGCCATATCTGGTCTACACTTAGCTTGGAAGGAATGGAGACTCTCTCTTAGGAAGGCATCAAGCGAATTTTTATCTGCTGTTTTAAATAGATATATTTTGCGTTTATTTTTAGTGGTTTTGGTTGATATGGTTTAGAGCCTCGCTACAATGACCTTGTGTTCACTAATCGCTGTATCCGTCATGACGGTCGCTATTAGATCAGGATTGTTTGTGGCTAAGAGGTCAAGTGTGTTTTCGCAACCATTTACAATTCGTGTGGGCTCATGAACTAATTGTTCAAAGTATAATTCTCAGAAAAAGCATTTAGTACAATTTAGGAAGGTGTTTTCTGTCTACCACCGGCTTTGAACATGTATTTTCGCCAACAAATCGAGGGTAGATGGAAGTCTCCTCCAATTATAGCTGTATGAGTGGGGTACTTATTTGTAATGGGATTCAAGTTTTCTTTGAACCGTTCAGCTGTTACATCATCTGGGTCGGGGGGGGGGGGGGGGTCGGTAGAAGGAGCCAATTATTATTTTGGTACGGCTGTTGAGTGTAACGTCTACCCACAGTAATTCGCAGGAACTGTCTATTTCAACTTTACTACAAGATAAACTACTACCAACAGACACAGACACACCGCCACCTACTTTATTTAATCCATCCCTTCAGAACACGGTTTGCGCCTCTGTAAAAATTTCGGCAGAATTTATCTCCGGCTTTAGCCAGCTTTGTGTTCCTATAACGTCTTCAGCTTCAGTGCTTTCTATCAGCGCTTGAAGCTCTGGTACTTTTCCAACACAGCTACGACAATTTACAACTACAATACTGACAGTTGCTTGGTGGATTCTCGTCGGTTCTTTGTCTCAAAAATGCCAACCAATTTCGACCATGGCATCGTCCTTCACCTGACACCAAGAATCTGTCACTGTTGTTTGTTCCAGATATGAGCCATCTCCTCTCTGGGCACCACTGTGCCATCTCAACAAGTGCCAACAGTCAGTTCCCTGGAGGGGCCTTCAACAGCTCCACACCCCCAACAGAACCAGCACCAATGGAAATGAACATCACTCCTCCCCCCACCCCCCCAAACCACTCTATCTGCGAGTGCAGAACCTTTCTTTTCCATGGGACATCAAGATGAGCTCTGTCATCTCCTCCACACTGTGCGAGAGGGGGGGGGGGGGGGCGGTGGGGGGGAGGGGAGGGGGAGCCGGCCGATGTGACCGAGCGGTTCTAGTCCGGAACCGCGCTGCTGCTACGGTCACAGGTTCGAATCCTGCCTCGGGCATGGATGTGTGTGATGTTCTTAGGTTAGTTAGGTTGAAACGTCCCCATAGAAAAATTATACACGACTGTCCTTAAACTGACACAATATTTTGTTCACGCAACGCAATCTGACTTTCAATAATCCCTACAAAAGAATGGGCCCTGACTAACATTAAACTATACCTTTCACAAATCACTTACCTCACAAAAATCTTCGCTACTTAAGCTACTGCAATACAGCGAGCGCCACTACTGCCAGCTAAATAAAAGATTACTGAAGGCACTAACTACTGATAGGCATACTTAGCAAATGAAAGATTTTAATAGAGAACAAACAATGTATTTACCTTAATAGTCATAATATATATAGGAGTTCATAACAATTTACAAAACTCCGCCATCTCTCTCCCCACATCCACCACTGCGGGTGGCTCACCTCCAACTGCGCAACGCTACGCAATGTTAACATCCAGCTGCCGCTACCCAACACTACAATGGCAGACAACAATGCAAACTAGCCACAGACTGCACACAGCACAGCCAGTGATTTTCATACAGAGGTGGCGTTACCAATAAAAAAACCTAAACAGCCTACTTACATAGCCCCCATACTCCCCACAAAAAATTTTACAAATTGTTTTGGGCAGTGGCCAATAATGATTTGATAAAATTTTTCATAATTACAATAACAAAAAAACCAAATGCACACACTTATTGATACAATGTTGGTCAAAAGCTAAACTTTTTCACAGTCCATAAAGACAGTCCTCATCATTCGTCACAGTAAAATTGCAGTGTTTTTCTCAAAGTCTGATCAGTAAAAGACAATGCATACGGAAGTAGTGGGTTTCCATGCAATCTTGAAGAAGTAGTGTTGTCCTTCCAACGGAAAGACAGTGCTGACTCTTGACATGCAGACAGATAATGGGCCACAACAGAGCAAACCCACAGCAGAGTCATTCGACGTTTTGAAGAATATTGGTAGGTAGGTCATCACAGAGTAGACCCACTGTAGTCCTGGTAGAGAGTATGGTATTGGTGGGCAACCAGAGGTGCAAACCCACTGTAGTCCTTGTAGAAATAATGGTATTGGTGGGCCATCAAAGATGCAGACCCACTGTAGTCCTTGTAGAGACGGCCAGCAACCATCTGCTGCGACTGTGCAGTTGCACAATCACCATTGAAGAGTCTTGCGGACAATATAGCAAGTCCATAAACCACCACATGTGCACTCACAATTTTTTTTTTTTTAAATGTCCTTAGAACCAGCAATGCTGTTATCCAGTCCCTTGCTGAATTATTAACACACGTGCAAGCACAAACAGTCCCTACTTCTCACATATTGTCCATATACTATGACCAACAGAAACATGTGCAGTGAAATGGAACTTAATTTGAAGAACTGGTGTCAATTACAATATTAAAACATGAGAATACAATAACAAAGGTACAAAATACATCATTAAAGAACATAACAATACAGATAACATTTGTAGTAAAACAGGCTTTACAAAAGAATAGAAATAAACATGTACATCAGTGTTACAGGAATTATGACATAAGTAAATATATAAAAGATCAGAATAACTTTTGAAACATCAACTTCACACATGAGCATTAAAACAGAATAAATAATGTCTAAACATATTTACAAGGTAAATAACATATCATTAATGCTAATTATATTTGAGGATAACAGTATTCCTCATCATAGTGAATGTAGCTTAGTACTAGAAAAATTCTACAACATAAGTCTTATCAGATAAACACATAAAGACAGGAAGTACACAAATACACAAGGGTACACAAACACATAGCATAATAATACAAAAGGAAAGGACAGGGTTTGTTTTACTGCAGTATTTTGCAAACAAAACTTTCTTTACTTCTTGGAGATCTCCCTTCATTCATCATTATTCCCAAAAAGTCCTATCTATACCTGCTTTCTGTATTCTATTCATATTTCTTTCAATATAATTGTTTCTCAGTGTACAATACTCATTTTGGCCCAAATCTTTTTCATATAACTTCGCAACGCATTCTTTACCTATTCTCCATAGTCAGTTTCTTATATAGTCTACCCCTCTTAAGCTAACTTAAATCTACTGAGCTCAGATGCTTAACTAAGGGACGGGGCAATGCAGCAGCACAAAACAATTAATACAAACAGCAATAAAAAAAATGGAAATTTGCAAAGCAAGCTACAGTAAATCTAAATTACCACGCAATTCAACATTACAACTAATATGAGGCAATGCGCAGCAAACAAGAAAAATAAATCTGGCTTAGCAGAGTAACACAAAATTCAGTAGCACGAAAATGAAATAACTTATATCTAAACATGACATAGCTCAAGCAGAAAAATATTACACTAAAAATGGCCATGTCTATTACCTATGTCACATCTTAACACTAGAGTGATGCATCACAATTTATTCTACAAAAGAAATTACCCAGTACTTGAAAATAAAATTATGAATGCAGTTCCTGTGAAGGTAAATGTCTTTTTGTGCTCCCTCATTTTTTGAAAAAAATTATTATTTACTCGATCTGTAGACAGAAAATATTTATATTAGTACATCTATAAAATTCTATTTTAACCAATGCTGCAGTGCTGCTAGAAACTAGATATCAAATGAAATAAGCAACTATGTACAAAGTAAAGCATAAGAACATCATTCAGTACTCATGAGGCATTTCATAAGTTAGTAGAAAAATCTCTCAACTAGAGAGACAGTAGTCATAATCAGGTGTATAGACATAAAAATATTTCTCGTCATTTCATTAGACATTTCAGTAAATATCATAAATTAAGAGCTCCACAATGTAATCATATGTTATCAAGTTCGACAGTGTCGTTTTTCCGATTCTTTCTACAAAGGAACGTCAATAGCGAGGATAATGGCATCCCTTTTTTTTCCCACCTGTGCCTCCGGAAGGCACACGCTAATGGCTTTTTTTAGGGCGACTGTCACCCAGCTGGGTGCCCATGACGCATTAGGTGCAGGTGGTAACTTAACTTTCTTACCGAAATATTTACGACACCAGTTTCCACTACAGTGACAGTCTCATATAAAAATATTTCACAGGTCAAGAATTTGGGTTACAAATCTGTAGAAACAAAATCCTATAAATATAGAAGCGTCCAAAAAATTTTCGCCAGCATTGTGATACATTCACGCATTTACACACATTTCATAACTCTTAAAGTACGATTCTTGGTTTCCAACAACCTTTTTCACAAACCAGAGTCCCTAACCACTACTCATTATTCCTTACCTTATTCGTCGACACTTCTTCAATATTTCATCATGAGAAATACGTAGCATAATAAACATTCCTCAACAACATAATACACATCGTCGTCGTAATAATAACATCATAACACCTCAGTCAAATCTCAAAAACGTCGTAGCTTTCTGCAATAATTTCAAACCCTAAAAAATATTCTCTGCTCATTTCAATAATGTCATCTACCTCAAACGTACTTTAAAAATCATGATCTCATACCAAATACATCATTCAAAGCTCTCGTAGTATCACAATGGTTCCGAAAAATATGAGCATTTCTCAAAGTACAGACAAAATACAATTTCGTAAGTGTGAAGTTATCCAACTGTGTAATTACGTAAACATCTGTCACTGATGTAGTAAAAAAAATGTTTATCTCTCAGTTAAATGATCAGATAGCTGTGTAATTCTGTGTTAGAGAAATATGGTACCGATGTGTAAAGTTGTATAAGCAAATACCATATTAGCTAGGGATCCTTGTGCTTGCCAAACACATGATACACAAAGTAAGCGTGTACCCCCCTGAGGATTAATGTAATTATACCCTCAGGTGTTACAGATTATTGCAATGGAATAAAATGTATCACAGAAAACTTTCTTTGTAATTCAAAAACCTTTAAAAATAAATGTTTTAAGTACAAAATTAATCACTCAAATACGTGTCCTGTAGCGCTAAATGTGCGTCTTGCTGTAAGATAATCTCTGTAAAAATGTGTCGTAGTTATTGTCCTCCGAAAGCTAAGTTCTGCAAAAGCCAATGTACTTACCTCATGATACACCAAATTTCAAGTAAACCAAAATGTTGCATTAAAATCTCATTAGCAGTACTGGTAAATGTTCTAAGTATGTGAGCCTTATAGTCGTTACGTAATCGTGCAACTAACAAGCAAGAATGTACAAATAACAACATTGTGTTGTCTGTTCACTATAACAATGCATTCGTAATTTCTGTTTAAAAATGTTCCCTAGGTTCTAGACTGGATATTTAACTTCAAATATTGTTGCATGTTAACAGTTTCTTAAGTCTGACAAAGCATACTAGAAATGTGAAGTGAAAAGTTTTATACCAAAGACTAAGTTAAAAAGCAGATTATCTCTCAATAAATGGTTTTACATGTGAAATGTGGTGTAAACCTTTACTCTTCCTAGTACTCACAGTTTGATTTGAATGCAATTATCATGTTGTATACGTCGGTAAGGAATGCTAAAATTTTTCTCAAGGTTAGCTATGTTATTTTTCTCCCAGGCAGCCGGCGCAGGTGGCTGCCTGTGGTGCGAGTCATTGTCTGTTTCTTTGTTGGCGCGCGCCGTTATTGGGATTAGGAGACCGAACTTCTACAAATTTACCTTGACGAGAAGGCCCTGCCCTGTTTGAAGCTCGCCAGTTCTGATAAAATTCGGGTCTGTCGTTATGTCGGTAGTTTACATAGTTTCTTTCTTGTCGGTCACGTGGTGGAGAATTTCTCCCTGAGTCGTAACTGCGCGCTGGACCGTTGCGTCTAAAGTTATTCTGTCTCCCTTGATAATAATTATTTTGGTTCCCATATTGTCTGTTTCTCTCATTGTCTCTGTGATAGTCATTACCGCGGAGAGGTGATCTTTCCCTGTAATTATCACTACTCTGCCAACGGTTGTCATACGGGTGCTGTCTGTTTTGGTCACGATTTACGTTGTAAGAATAGCCTTGTCGTGTCCATTTATTATTTCTGTCATTGCGGAATTGTGACAGATGTGACCTGTAATTGTTGTACTCCTGTTTTCGCGTTCCGCGATTGTCAGTATCAATTTCCAGTTCTTGTAACAATCCCTGAAAAGCTTCAATGTCGTCTTTGCAACGTCCTGCTAAAATAATATGTCGTAAATGTTCAGGCAGTTTGATTAAGCAAATGCGGATGAGTTCTGAGGGGCTGTATGGGTTTGAAAGATACTGATTCTTATGCAACATGTCTTCAAAATATTTGACAAGACTGGAAAATTCAGATTGTTCAAAGTGTTTCATCATCATGATGCTATGTTTTACTCGGTCTTGTGTAGCTTGAGACCAATATACTGAGAGGAAGGCATGGTAAAATTCTCCTTCACTGTGGCAATCGTGAATGACCGATCGCATTCTTACAGCTGGTTCATACTCTAAATAGCCACACATAAATTCTAATCTGTGCTCTAATGACCAGTTGGGAGGAAAACAATGAGAGAATTGATGAAGCCACGCTTGTGTATGAATGTCGTTGCCGGAATTCTTAAATGTTTTGAATTTACGTGTAGTAATGAACAGCTTATAGTCAAAGTCATCATGTCGGCGAGTCGCATATCGGTCATTGTTATGTTGTTTCGGCGGTTCCATCTCAAAATTCGGTGCACCTTGCAAATTTCTTTCATAATTTCCGAAATGCCCTGTGTTATTATTTTGCGGCTTTTCCGTATTTCTAAGTCCCTCTTCCCGTGTTGGAGTGCGAGTGTCCTCTGAAATACGTAATTCTTGTATTACCTGTGTCAGCTGATTTTGTACTTCCCGGATTTCTCTTCGGTGCTGCGTATTAATTTGATTCAGATTTTGTTTCAGTTTCCTAATGTCATTAAAGACTACCGGTTTTGTGTCATTCAGATTATCATCTACCTTCGTAGATAAGTTAGTTAACTGATCCGAAAGTTCGGCTACTTTCTCCGATAGTGTACTTATTTCCTCAGTGTGTTTTTCTGAACCAAGTTTCAGAGTGACCATTTGTGTTGAAATCGTATCTACTGTGTCCTTTAAGTTTTCTTGAGTTTTTGCAAGTTGCGTAACCGAATCGGTAGATGCAACTGAGTCAATTTTAGCTTGCAAGGTGTCGTGATTTTCATGAACAATAGTTTGCAGTTCATTTATGGCTGCTTCGTGATTCTGCAATGCATTTTCATGACGCGAAAAAATAGGTTGGAAATGCTCACAAATTTGTGTTTTTACGTCATTACAGACTTTTTGACATTTCGATTCGATGTTATGTAACTCAGTAGTTAAATCTTCACGTGTTTGTTCAAGCGTGGTGTCTAACTTTTTAAGATTTTGTTCCATTCTGTCTAACTTTTGTAGCTTTCGCTGTGTTTGACTCTGATTTTGTTTCATTTGTTGCATTAATTGCAATAATAATGTATTAGTGTCTGGAATCTGTTCCTCTATGCTTTTCGGCAGTGCATTTGCACCGGCAACATTCACATTTTGACAAGCAGAAAATGTGTCTTGACTTATTTGAGAAAACGGTGAGGACCCAAAACCTGAATTTACAGTATTTGCAAGATTGTGTCCTGTCATTTCGTATTCCTGAGGCGAGCTGTTGCCGACCGATCGATCGATAATGCTTCCCTGTTCACTACTTGTTTCACTGTCTACACCACTATTTGCCACCCGCTCCATTTCCCTATGCACAATTACCAAATTACTACTTTGAACATTAGTTAATTCATTACTCTGCGGCGTTAACACACTGCTTTCGTCTTCACTGTCATTTCTCAGTTTACTTTGGAGCCTAGTATTACGTTTTTCACACGCCATTATTGTCACAATATTTCACACGATAACACAGAAAAGCACAATTTGAAGAGCAAAAATAAGAGAACACATTAACATAGCACTGAAAATAATATGTAGTTAATTGCAAGCGCAGCTGCGAAATACTTGGTGCAAATCTACATGCATGCCACAACTGTTTTACTGTACAACAATGAAAAACTGCAACTACAAAGGAGATTTTCTCTACAATTACGCGCTAGCAATAAACAAAAGCTACACTAATTACACAAACTACAAGAAAAAATCACAAGATTCCAGTGAGGTATCCTCGACTAAGGGTCGACATATGAAACGTCCCCATAGAACAATTATACGTGACTGTGCTTAACCTGACACACAATATTTTTTAGCGCAACGCAATCTGACTTTCAAAAAATCCCTACGAAAGAATGGCCCTGACTAACGTTAACCAATACCTTTCACAAATCACTTACCTCACAAAAATCTTCGCTACTCAAGCTACTGCAATACAGCGAGCGCCACTACTGCCAGCTAAATAAAAGATTACTGAAGGCACTAACTACTGATAGGCATACTTAGCAAATGAAAGATTTTAATAGAGAACAAACAATGTATTTACCTTAATAGTCATAATATATATAGGAGTTCATGACAAATTACAAAACTCCGCCATCTCTCTCCCCACATCCACCACTGCTGGTGGCTCACCTCCAACTGCGCAACGCTACGCGCTATTCACATCCAGCTGCCGCTACCCAACACTACAATGGCAGACAACAATGCAAACTAGCCACAGACTGCACACAGCACAGCCAGTGATTTTCATACAGAGGTGGCGTTACCAATAAAAAAACCTAAACAGCCTACTTACATACTCGGGCATGGATGTGTGTGATGTTCTTAGGTTAGTTAGGTTTAAGTAGATCTAAGCCTAGGGGACCGGTGACCTCAGATGTTAATTAAGCCTATAGTGCTTAGAGCCATTTGAACCATTTTTTTTTGGGAGGGGAAGGCATGGATGTTGTACCATGGCTTAACACCTGCAATGCCAGCAGACATCATGACATTACTGCTCCGAAGATGTCTAATGTACAGGAGACAGTTTTCTGGAAGGCAAAAGAAAATGAGCTGACGCTACAGCAGGAGGCGACCTAAGTGCCACCAGAGGCCACAGATCGCATGGATCTATTCTCTTCCACAAGACACGTGATTGAAAATATGCCTGGCTGTATCCTTGTGCTGAGCAGTGTTAAGACAGTACTCAAGCCAGACCAGACCAACTCACTCCAAATGTGTTTCCTGAGCCAGGCACCAACAATGCAAGGTTCCGAAATTCACGATTCTCACTCAAGGGTCGCCTCCATGATGTTGCCTTTCACGTCTGCCTTCGTGGCCTCAGGGGCTGCCAGCTGTGGGCTTAGGGTGCTTGTGGCCTCCACGTTAAAGAAAATGGGGACTCTGTCATTGTGACAGACTTGTGGCCATGTAAATTTATTTTTGTTTAACCTTCAATCCGCTACACGCCAGACTTAGATAATTTTTCTCCGTGTGGTACTTACATTTTGTTCACTCAGTTTGTACTTTGACAATGAGCATCCTACGGGGCTTTGACTTTTATGGAGTGTGTTGAATGAACTCAAGATTATGTGACAATCTAACCAGCCTTCAGTCTCCAGTAGTATTACTGTTCTATCTCAAGAAGTGAGTTATTTTTATGTTTGTTTCAATCCACGTCTGAGTAGACGTGCAATTAATATTTGATAAATAAAATTGTTCACTCATTGCTAATTGGATATTTTTTGTGCCGGGACGTATCAGCTAGGATGTGACCCCTTATTTCGCTAAGAAAACGCTAAATGTGGAAGGATATGAACAAATTTTTCAGTATTATGTACCGAGTACAGAAGAACAGTTTGTAGACGATGAATGTATCAGCTTGGCAATGCTTCTTGTTAAAGCAGCATCTGAGAAGCTATGGTTTGTGACATTAACATTCCATGAATTTGCCTAATGGAACATCTTTGAGATGAGTTGGAACGTTGATTTCGCTCAACGCCTTAGTGTCCAAAATCACTACCTTCTCAAGATTCGGCTCTTAGGGAAGAAGGGGATGCCATTCCTCCACAGGCATTTAGACACCACATTGGAAGTCTGCCCAGCATAGTTCAAGCCGTCATAAAGGCGAGGGGTGGGCACACACCATATTATGTCTGCTAGTAGGGTTCCAGACATTTTTGATCAGATAATACAATCCTGGAAATTGAAATAAGAACACCGTGAATTCATTGTCCCAGGAAGGGGAAACTTTATTGACACATTCCTGGGGTCAGATACATCACATGATCACACTGACAGAACCACAGGCACATAGACACAGGCAACAGAGCATGCACAATGTCGGCACTAGTACAGTGTATATCCACCTTTCGCAGCAATGCAGGCTGCTATTCTCCCATGGAGATGATCGTAGAGATGCTGGATGTAGTCCTGTGGAACGGCTTGCCATGCCATTTCCACCTGGCGCCTCAGTTGGACCAGCGTTCGTGCTGGACGTGCAGACCGCGTGAGACGACGCTTCATCCAGTCCCAAACATGCTCAATGGGGGACAGATCCGGAGATCTTGCTGGCAAGGGTAGTTGACTTACACCTTCTAGAGCACGTTGGGTGGCACGGGATACATGCGGACGTGCATTGCCCTGTTGGAACAGCAAGTTCCCTTGCCGGTCTAGGAATGGTAGAACGATGGGTTCGATGACGGTTTGGATGTACCGTGCACTATTCAGTGTCCCCTCGACGATCACCAGTGGTGTACGGCCAGTGTAGGTGATCGCTCCCCACACCATGATGCCGGGTGTTGGCCCTGTGTGCCTCGGTCGTAAGCAGTCCTGATTGTGGCGCTCACCTGCACGGCGCCAAACACGCATACGACCATCATTGGCACCAAGGCAGAAGCGACTCTCATCGCTGAAGACGACACGTCTCCATTCGTCCCTCCATTCACGCCTGTCGCGACACCACTGGAGGCGGGCTGCACGATGTTGGGGCGTGAGCGGAAGACGGCCTAACAGTGTGCGGGACCGTAGCCTAGCTTCATGGAGACGGTTGCGAATGGTCCTCGCCGATACCCCAGGAGCAACAGTGTCCCTAATTTGCTGGGAAGTGGCGGTGCGGTCCCCTACGGCACTGCGTAGGATCCTACGGTCTTGGCGTGCATCCGTGCGTCGCTGCGGTCCGGTCCCAGGTCGACAGGCACGTGCGCCTTCCGCCGACCACTGGCGACAACATCGATGTACTGTGGAGACCTCACGCCCCACGTGTTGAGCAATTCGGCGGTACGTCCACCCGGCCTCCCGCATGCCCACTATACGCCCTCGCTCAAAGTCCGTCAACTGCACATACGGTTCACGTCCACGCTGTCGCGGCATGCTACCAGTGTTAAAGACTGCGATGGAGCTCCGTATGCCACGGCAAACTGGCTGACACTGACGGCGGCGGTGCACAAATGCTGCGCAGCTAGCGCCATTCGACGGCCAACACCGCGGTTCCTGGTGTGTCCGCTGTGTCGTGCGTGTGATCATTGCTTGTACAGCCCTCTCGCAGTGTCCGGAGCAAGTATGGTGGGTCTGACACACCGGTGTCAATGTGTTCTTTTTTCCATTTCCAGGAGTGTATATTTCATTAACTTAACTGTGTACCCAGAAAAATAATTAAATTTTTGTTAGTACAGCAGTGCGGTTACGAATTCAGGGAACCTGAGAGGAAGGAGAAATACGGTAAATCGTCTGTCACCCTCAAACTCCCTCCTCGAATGCGCTGTACTGGAAATAATTGTTTCCGCCAGTGTGCAGTTCGGCATGGCCGTGTAGTCAGCCGTGCTAGAGCTAGAAGCTATGCGGTCACTGAAATCTATGCGGCACGCTATAACGCTAGTAGGAGTAGACAATTCCGTTTCGTTGGAAGTACACGAACTTTTTATTGTGATTTTACACTACTGGCCGTTAAAATTGCTACACCAAGAAGAAATGCAGATGATAAACGGGTATTCATTGGACAAATATGTTATACTAGAACTAACATGTGATTACATTTTCACGCAATTTGGGTGCATAGATCCTGAGAAATCAGTACCCAGAACAACCACCTCTGACCGGAAAAACGGCCTTGACACGTCTGGGCATTGAGTTAAACAGAGCTTGGATGGCATGTAGAGGTACAGCTGCCCATGCAGCTTCAACACGATACCACAGTTCATCAAGAGTACTGACTGGTGTATTGTGACGAGCCAGTTGCTCGGCCACCATTGAACAGACGTTTTCAATTGGTGAGAGATCTGTAGAATGTGCTGGCCAGGGCAGCAGTCGAACATTTTCTGTATCCAGAAAGGCCTGTACAGGACCTGCAACATGCGGTCGTGCATTATCCTGCTGAAATGTCGGGTTTCACAGGGATCGAATGAAAGGTAGAGCCACGGGTCGTAACACATCTGAAATGTAACGTCCTCTGTTCAAAGTGCCGTCAATGCGAACAAGAGGTGACCGAGACGTGTAACCAATGGCACCCCATACCATCTTGCCAGGTGATACGCCAGTATGGCGATGACGAATACACGCTTCCAATGTGCGTTCACCTCGATGTCCCCAAAAATGGATGCGACCATCATGATGCTGTAAACAGAACCTGGATTCATCCGAAAAAATGGCGTTTTGCCATTCGTGCACTCAGGTTCGTCGTTGAGTACACCATCGCAGGCGCTCCTGTCTGTAATGCAGCGTCAAGGGTAACCACAGCCATGGTCTCCAAGCTGATTGTCCATGCTGCAGCAGACGTCGTCGAGCTGTTCGTGCAGATGGTTGTTGTCTTGCAAAACTCCCCATCTGTTGACTCAGGGATCGAGACGTGGCTGCACGATCCGTTACAGCCACGGATTAGATGCCTGTCATCTCGACTGCAAGTGATACAAGGCCGTTGGGATCCAGCACGGCGTTCCGTGTTGCCCTCCTGAACCCACTGATTCTATATTCTGCTAACAGTCATTGGATCTCGACCAACGCAAGCAGCAATGTCGCGATACGATAAACCGCAATCGCGATGGGCTACAATCCGAGCTTTATCAAAGTCGGAAACGTGATGGTGCGCATTTCTCCTCCTTACACGAGGCATCACAACAACGTTTCACCAGGCAATGCCGGTTAACTGCTGTTTGTGTATGAGAAATCGGTTGGAAACGTTACTCATGTCAGCACGTTGTAGGTGTCGCCACCGGCGCCAACCTTGTGTGAATGCTCTCATCAAATTGGTTCAAATGGCTCTGAGCACTATGGGACTTAACATCTATGGTCATTAGTCCCCTAGAACTTAGAACTACTTAAACCTAACTATCCTAAGGACATCACACAACACCCAGTGATCACGAGGCAGAGAAAATCCCTAACCCCGCCGGGAATCCAACCCGGGAACCCGGTTGCGGGAAGCGAGAACGCTACCGCACGACCACGAGCTGTGGACGTGAATGCTCTGAAAAGCTAATCATTTGCATATCACAGCATCTTCTTCCTGTCGGTTAAATTTAACGTATGTATCACGTCATCTTCGTGTGTAGCAATTTTAATGGCCAGTAGTGTAGCTAACTTAGAGCACTGCTTAAGGAGAGTAACGTATCTTCTACCAAAGACCTATCAGTTATAAGATTTTCATGAAATTTGGGAAAATATTCATGTCTAAAACGATCCACGTAGTAGCAAAATTTCTGGATCATTCATATAAGGGGGGAACGCTTACTGAAAATGAGGGAATTCAAGCAATAGACTACGGAGAAACATTAGGCTATTTGATTCGAATTTATTCCGGACTTTTTGCAGCAAATCCAACGGAATTTAAAGTTTATGCTACTTTGTTTTCGAAAGATTGTCTGTGGGTTGCTGCCAATCACGTGTATCCCTCGAGATAGCGTCCGTGACTTTCAGTAAGCGACCTGTATGCACTATGACAGCCGAGCGGTTCTAGGCGCTACAGTCCGGAACCGCACGACCGCTACGTCGCAGGCTCGACTCCTGCCTCTGGCATGGATGTGTGTGAGGTCCTTACGTTAGTTATGTTTAAGTAGTTCTAAGTTATAGGGGACTGATGACCTCAGAAGTTAATTCCTATAGTGCTCAGAACCATTTGAACCATTTTTGCATTATGACATCCAGTATGTTAAATGTACCACTGCGGCAGAACGCAACTGGCCCTCTCATGGTCGGATTCACACAAAAGTCCAAAACAAGTTGGCTCCAAAACAGACAGAATATTTTTATATATCGAGGTCCGAGGAAGTGCTGTTATCTATTGTTGGTGTAGTTATGTCTTACTGTTCAAGAACAAAATTGTTGCCTCGAATCAAGGAAACAAATCTTTCACGTAACACTTTTAGATGTAAAATAATTATTCTACACAATATCTATAATTCTGAGCCTGAAATATAGAATCTAAATTTTACGGATAATTTTTTCTTGTGATCATATACTTTTCTCGGTAAAAGCAATTTTACCACTAAAATCCGTTATTAAACATTTTGCTTTAAATCAGTCTTACAGAACCGTTTTAAACTACTAGTGCATCTCTACTCTGGTTATTTTAGAGCTTAGTTAAGGCAATGCATAATTGCTTCCTGCTATTATGTAACCTCAATATCGCTACCAACAGGAGGGCCACACTTCTTTGAAATGTTGCATGGTGGATTCATTGAAGAGTAGATAATTTAAAAGCTAAGCAGCATTATGCAGAAAAGTCATTTCTGGAACTACAGTATTAAATCAATGATGATACTAGCACCGCATGATATTTAAAACAATGTATATGTTTTCGTTATTCTGCCCATCGCGTGGAGAATTCATTAAGGGAAGAATGTCTAGTTAAACAAGGGAACAATAACATGGGGCTGTGTTCAGAGCCTGCTTTAATTTACTGCAGTGTTACCACGGAGCCGAACAGACTGTGTGACAAAATTAAAAACCTACTGCGACTTAATTAAAGTGGCGCCACTTAACTGGGCGGCAAGCAAAATAAACTGCGGCTATTCATTTTTGGTATGTTGTTTGTGAACCTCCTATTGTTCCACTAGATACAAAGCTTTCGGAGGTATTTCGCTGAAATTGCTGCTGTTTTGCATCTCGAGGGGGATTAAGAGCCATTTTACAGTTTTATACAGTGGGACTAGTAATTTGGAATCCAAAAAGGACATTGTGTAAAACGTGGGACGCAAAAAGACATTCTTTGTTTCCTGCAATCCACTTATTTGAAGTGATTACAAAACAGATTGTGTCTTCCGAACATCACGCTGTTAATTTTCGAAAATTACAGACATTCCTTGTTGTTAGAGATGCGAAACCGAATAATTAATTTTAATAAACATATCGAGATCTCGAGACTACGTCGCTCATATGATTCTTTTTCTGTTTCCTACACGACTTCAGTAACTGTTCTAAGAGGTACGTTTTAGATTGTGTGTGTACAGGGGACGCAAACAAGGCTGACATAACACTGAAAGAAGTATGCGACAACAGTCACGGCAGACAGACATATAAAGCTTATTGGCTTGTGTAAGGGAAATTTTCTGATGTAGTTAATGAAAAGGGGTCTATTTAACCATTGAACACACTACAAAATACTGCGCTGAAAAGAAATTTTCCGGAGAGTTCCAGTAGAGCAGCAAAAGAAATTGAAAAGCAGAAGAATATTCAATCTTGATTTATTTATGTAGTTATTCCCTATTTTATCTGCACACATTAAAAACGACAAATGAAAAAATAAAAATACATAGAAATAAAGTGCGCAGGGTAACAAGTGGTCCATGGAGCAGTAGAAGGTGAAAATCGCTTCTAATCTGCCTGTGCTGCGGAAACTACGAGAGAAGGCCAAAAAGCTTTCGAAATGGTTTGGTGACGGTGTTATTTCCTCTCCACATATTCGCTTCAATCCAACGTCATTATTCCAACGACAGATGGCTTGCCGGAAACCTTGGTTGTAAAAAGTTTGCATTTTGCCTGTTCAGGCAACTTTATGCCTCGAAAATCACTTTTTCGTCATTCTGAATATTCTTTCCATGCACTGATTTCCTCATCCTAAGAAAGAGGGAAAATTCACGTATATCGTCAGCAGAATACGGGCGCTAAGAAAAAACCTGAGAGTTGAGAGAAGCAGCATGTGTGGCTCTGTACTATGCAGAAATAGGTGGGGCTTTGTGGTGTTCCACTTGGAGAGCTTTCTGTGACAGTTCGCCTTCAGAGTCCCCATAACCTCGTCAGGATATTTCGGCAGTATGCTCCTATGATATTTGCTTCTTACGAGAATAATCTGTTAACATCATACCACGGTAGTCACAAAAAATTCTCAGCATCACTTTACGCTACTATGTTTGTCTCTACGACCTTTTCAGTGGTGGTGACTCCACATATTGCTGCTTACTTTTCTCCTTTGTTTTAGATCATAGTGTTTCACCAGAACTTACCCGTTTTGATTAGTAGTGTAGCTGGGCTGGTTCTGGCATAGTCTGCATTACTGCCAGGTGCTGTTGCCAGATTTCCCTCCCCCCCCCCCCCACCCCTTGTGATGTAAGAAGATTTCCCTATGTATAATATGGTGTTAAATTCGAGGAATGGTGGTAAATTCAAAATAGCTGTGATTTTTCACTACTCCCACATTCTCACTCTCGAAGTAGAGTTTTGTTGTAAGTATAAACTGTCAGAAAATAAAAAATCCAAGATGGGGCATTGTCCTGTTGATATAAAATTCAAAATGGCAGGCTTGTGATGTTATAATCCAAAATGATGAACCTGAGGATATTAGCACAGCCCTATGACATCAGAATCAAAGATGGCGATGGAATATGGTGGACCAGGGAATACTGGGTGAGCTTTATGATGTCAGAATCCAAGATGGCTATCCAAGATTGTGGGCCAAAGGATAATTCTGCAACTCTACGAGATTAGAATCCAAGATGGCGGAACAGTGGATACTAGTCGAGCGCTATGATGTCAGAATCCAAGATGGTGGGCCTGGAGATACTGACACAACCTGAATGGTTGTCAGATTTCCCACCTCACTGGCACAGTCTGTATAGTTGCCAGGAAACTTGTGTTCTAAGCTTTGAATCCTATCTTGCCAGGAAATAAAAAAAAGAAATCATTGGTTTTCCTATGACGTAACAGTCCACTTGTGCTACGCTTAAGCAACTGTCATCGCTGCTGGGAGGGTCTCTTCTGTGGTCTGCCACGCCTCAGCTTTGTTGCTCCTGCCATTGTGCCATGCCAGGCCGGAATAGGCTACAGATTAACCCGTCAACTATAAAACAGAATACTTCGTGTAGATGTGGGTACCAACTGTAAAACTGAGCACATTTAATGGCGTAAATGTGCCTATTCTTATAGGAAAACATGTTAAATGCTAGTGTGACTGAACCTAATAAACACAGAAATGAAGAGCAAAAATGAAAGGAAGTGAATGAATAGAGTGTAACGTAGACTGATTCTTTCTGTCTCTTTTGCCGACCGCGGTGGCCGTGCGGTTCTGGCGCTGCAGTCCGGAACTGCGGGACTGCTACGGTCGCAGGTTCGAATCCTGCCTCGGGCATGGGTGTGTGTGATGTCCTTAGGTTAGTTAGGTTTAAGTAGTTCTAAGTTCTAGGGGACTTATGACCTAAGATGTTGAGTCCCATAGTGCTCAGAGCCATTTGAACCATTTCTGTCTCTTTTTCTTTTTTTCAAAATAGATCTAACATTTAAGATAATACGCTTTTTACAAAAATATTCAGGGTGATTACGTGATGATATTACAAACTTTCAGTAATCAAAGAGGAGGATAAATGTATCAGTTTGAGACGAAGGATCCTAATCCAGAAACGACAGAATCGGAAGTTATAAGCAAAAATAGTTCTGATAACTCTGATGGTGAAATGAATGCACTGCTACTGTTGTTGCTAAGCTTGTGGGATAGGCGACTGTCAGATTGGTAGTACGTACGCATAGTCTCTAAAACGCACACAGTAAAAGCTATGAGCTCTTGTACATATTCACTACTATGAAATACATCTCTTATAGTGAACAAGTACTCACAATTCTTAAGGAATGCATTTTAGAGCCCACATTTACTAGTCAATTTTTCTTGTTTTTGTTCACGCTACCTCCACGAAATATGTGGAAAGCAAAGAGCTAGCAGCTGAAGAGATGTGTAGCGCAGTATCAAAGACGTACAAATGTTCATAGCTCTCAAGCTATGCCTTTTAGAGCCCATCTTTGCTAGACATTTTTTCTTTGATGCATACTACGGCCTTTGAAAGTTGCCTACCCTACAGTCATAGCAACAACAGTACCAGTAAATCTGTTCCAGTGTCAGAGGTGTCAGCACGATTTTTCCTTATAACTTCCAACCTGATCATTTCTGGACTACGCTTTCCTACCTGAAACTGGTGAATTTACCCTTCTCCATCATCCATGAAAGTTTGTAACATCGTCACGGGATCACTCTGTATATCCCACATGTTGGACTAGGTCATTCATTTCACATTGTGTGTATTGCAACACATGTGGACTAGATCCTAAACAGAATAAATAAGGTACATAAAACTGTATATAGAACATTTACAAAAAATAATTTAACAATGTTCAGATAGAAAGAAATACATACAAAATATATCTCACAGGTTAATACCTTTTTTTTACAGTTGGTGCATTTACGTATTTTTCTTCCAACAGTGTTAGTAGAGTTTATAATGTTGCAGGACAGTTTGCAGACTTATATGCTTTTGCTTAGGACGCAGTTTACAATTTTTACACTTTAATCACAGCTGATGTGGAATATTTACAGTTCCCCTTTGATAATAAAATTAAACTAAATACAGTGTTTTCGGTATGGCCGGCAGCAGTTAAACTTAACTCAGTTTGCAGATAGAATATGCAATACACTCATACACTGATGAGTCAGAATGTTGTTATGACCACCTACTTAAAAGCGTGTTGGTCCACTTCTGGAACGCAATTCAGCAATGATTCTGCATGCCATGGATTCGGTAAGTACGAGGGTGAGTCAACTGAAAACCTTAAACATTTTTTAAAATATTATTTATTGTGCAGAAGTGGTACAAAGCTGTATCACTTTTCAACATAATCTCCCCCACGCTCAATGCAAGTCCTCCAGCGCGTAAAAAGGGGATAAATTCCCTAAGAAAAAAACTCTTTTTGTAGTCCTCGCAACCACTCGTGCACCGCGTGGCGTACCTCTTCATCAGAACGGAACTTCTTTCTTCCCATTGCGTCTTTAAGTGGTCCAAACATATGGAAATCACTTGGAGCAACGTCTAGTGAGTACGGTGGATGAGGAACACACTCAAAATGCAGGTATGTGATTGTTGCACCTGTTGTACGGGCAGTGTGGGGCCTTGCATTGTCATGTTGCAAAAGGACACCTGCTGACAGCAATCCACGTCGCTTTGATTTGATTGGAGGCCGCAGATGATTTTGTAGGAGATCTGTGTATGACTCTCTAGTGACAGTGGTCCCTCTAGGCATGTAATGCTCCAAAATGACGCCTTTTTCTTACCAAAAGAGAGTCAGCATAACCTTCGCTGCTCATGGTTCTGTTCGAAACTTCTTTGGTTTTGGTGATGAGGAATGGCGCCATGCCTTGCTCGCTCTCTTTTTTTCCGGTTGGTGGAAGTGAACCCAGGTTTCGTCCCCAGGAACGATTCTTGTAAGGAAGCCATCACCTTTTCGTTCAAAGCGCCGAAGAAGTTCTTCTTAAGCATCAACACGTCGTTCTCTCATTTCAGAAGTCAGCTGCCGTGACACCCATCTTGTAGACACTTTGTAAAACTGGAGCACATCATGCACAATGTGGTGTGCTGACCCATGACTAATCTGTAAACATGCTGCAATGTCATTCAGTATCACTCAGCGGTTTTCCTTCACTATGGCTTCAACTGCTGTAATGTTCTGTTGAGTCACAACTCTTTGTGCCCGACCTGGACGAGGAGCATCTTCCATTGAAGTCACACCATTTACGAACTTCCTACTTCTTTGGTAGACTTGCTGCTGTGACAAACATGCATCACCGTACTGAACCTTCATTCGTCGATGAATTTCAATAGGTTGCACACCTTCGCTACGCAAGAACCGAATAACAGAACGCTGTTCTTCCCTGGTGCAAGTCGCAAGTGGGGCGGCCATCTTTATACTGATACTGCGACGGTATGTGTGCATCTGCACTATGCTGCCACCTAAAGGCCATTCTGCACGCTGTTTGTAGCACGCTTACCAACTTACAGGATAACGGCGCGAAATTTCGATTTGTTATTACAAATTTGAGGTTTTCATTTGACTCATTCTCGTAATTGACAGGTTTCCAGCGGTTTGTGGCACCAGACGCCTACCCATAGGTCGTACATTTCCTGTAATTTACGTGCTGTTGGTTTGTGGGCGCGGAGCTGGAGCGAGATAGCATCACAGTTGGGTTTCGTTGGACACAGATAAGCCGAATTTTATGGGCGAGATATCAACGTGCGTTCACTATCATGCTCCTCAAACCATTGTAGCTCGATTGAGGCCATCTGACATGAGTAGTTATCCTGCTGGAAGATGCTATCTCTGATAGAGAAGAGATCAAACATAGTGAGTTACAGGTGGTCCCTAATAATGTTCACTTAGTCCACGGCTGTCATAGTATCTTCGACTACTAAAGCAAGTCCCATGGAAGCCCACCTGAATGTCCCCCATAACATAATACTGGTCCCACCAGTCAGTGTCTATGGTGCACTGCATGTTCGAGCTGCCGCCTGCATGATATTGTGTCTGGACACGACCATCCACCTGATTTAACGATAAACAGGATTCATCTGACCAGGCGACACAAATCCATTGATCCACTGTCCAATCTCGACGATTCTGTGCCCACTGTACTCATAATTGATGAAGTTCTTGGGTGAACATGGGAACACACAGGGGTCCTCAGCTGTGTGACACCATGTTGAACACTGTGCAGTGAACGATGTGCTCCAAAACACTTGTGCCTGCGCCAACACTGGACTCTGTCGTCAAATATGTCACAGATCGACGCCTATCCTCTTTAGAGAGCGGGCAAGCATCCGATCCCTATATTGTGTGGTGAGGTATGGACGTCCAACTTCATGTCGCCTGGTCGTGGTTTCAGCATTCGTCAACCACGTTTCGTAGATGCTCACGACAGTAGCATGCGAACAGCCGACCAGCTTTGCCTTTCCGAGATTATCGCTCGCAGGCACTGGGTCACGACAATCTGGCTGTTGTCGAAGTTGCTTAAGTCGGCGGATTTTCGTATCTGCGCCTTTTATGTTGCTAGAACGATTCCTCATTCGTCTCTGCTATGCTAATATACTTCTCTTATGGCGTAACGTGTCCTCAGCACCAAAAGGCAGGATAGAACCTTGTGGTGGGCAGTGGTCATAATGTTTTGGCTCCTCAGTGTAGTGTGGCCTCTATCATGCATACACACATGGTATGCAAAACAACATAAGTCACACACACAGTGAGCAAAACAAACTAACTCACATACACAGCGTGCGATCAGATGAACAAGCAATCTCACATACACTCGCAGATATAAACGTAAATAAGAGGGTTGTCCAGAAAGTAAGTTCCGATTGGTCGCGAAATGGACACCGCAGTGAAAACCCGATGTAGCTTTGCACAGACGCGTTGGGTACTTCTCTAGTATGATCGTCGATAGCATCAAGACGCTCTTTTCAGTTGTGATTGCACTGTGAGCGAGTAAAGGTGTCTGGAACAACCATGTCTCCCGCCAAGTAGGAGGACCCGCTGAAAGGCTTCGCCTTAATGAATGCAGCCCACCTAACACAACTGCGACGCACTTCCTTCTTCATGGAAATTCTCAGCCGCACACGGCAGGGGCAGTGAAGACGCTCCTGCAGCCTTTTCGATGGGAAGTGTCTGATCGCCCACAACACAGCCCTAACTGGCTCGTCCTGAGTATCATCTCTGTTCACAAGAAACGCTGGAATCGAAGACAACACTTGGGCGCTGGCTATACGCTGTAGACCAAAGCAGAGCATTATCAGAAGGCACAGGCGGCTGCCTTCTATGACGATGGTGTTGGAAATTTGGTGTAACGCTCCGACAAATGTCTAAGTCGGAGCGGCGACTAGGTAGAGAAGTATCTGGAAGTTTTAGCTAACTCTTGCATATAAAATGTTTCTGATTTTCACAGTGGTTTCCATTTCGACACCTATCGGAACTTACTTTCTGGACAACTCTCCTACGTCTAAATACACACAATAATAAATGGACCGTATCATTCCACGCATTTTCACAATATACACAACGCACATGCATGTACTCTATCACTCAAGTGAGAAGCGTGCATATGGAAGGTTTTTGATCCTGTCAGCACAAATGACTCACATGTTGTGATGTCATGAGAGATCGATTTTCAGTTTTGATACAGTATGCATTTCATGTAATCAGAATTGAAAACTGACTTCGTGCACCATATGCAGAGCAGGATATCGCCACCGCAACACAGCAACTTCAAGTAGTTCTCAAACATGAGAGCCACTGAGGCTGCATGCTGCACATCCTTAGCCTGTCTAACGGTAGCATTTGTAGATGTACAGTATGCATATCTTTTTGAGTGGAGACCTAGAAACTCCACGATCAGGGGCACTGTCACCTCATCTTTCATCAAGCTGATAACATTATTGTTAGCCCGCTTTATGCCACAAGGACTCTATACTGCATATCCAGATATGTCAAATGTACTGGGATGGCACTTTATTGCTTCATATGAATACCAAATAGATAGAGCTGTCTGTATCCATATGAATCTTTAAAATGAGTTTTCGCAAACTCTTAAAGGAACTGGTACATGTGGAGTTGAGGTAGGTCTGATATAGGATGTTTCAAAAAGAACAGCCTGATTTTGGACGGCAACGATTACGAAACATGGTATGTGCTGGTAAGGAAATTTGTTTTGTTTGAATGGGCGTGGCAAAGAGTTGCAGAATATCACCGTTAGCTGTCAGTCAACGCGTTTTCTCAGTTTTTAGTGTCAGACGTAACATGGTGTCCGCTCAACAGAAGGGGTTTTGTGTGCTGCAGACTGAGAAGAGTGCGCCAGTGATTTCGGTCCAGTGTGCTTTTAGTTGGTGTTTTGGAACTGATCCGCCTACACCCAGAAATATTTGTCGTTGGTATCGTTTATTTGAAGAGACAGAATGTTTGTGCAAAGGTAAGAGTCCAGATCGACCTCGCACTTCTCATGACATTGTGGAAAGAATTCGACAAACGTTTGCATGGTGTCCACGAAAGTCTACTCGCAGCCCAAGCAGACAATTGAAAATGCATCATATGACGGTCTGGTGAGTGTTAAGGCGTCCTTTGGTCTGTAAACCATATAGACTACAATTAGCGCAATTTTCGGTTTGGTGATAAAAGGAAACGGGTTGACTTCAGCAATGCTCTGCTAGAGCACATTGAAGACGATCATTTTCAACACAGTTAATTTTGAGAGATATAGCAACATTTTATGTTAGCGTTAATGTCAACCGACATAACGTGCAAATATTGGGACTCCAGAACCCTCATGACATTATTGAGCACGAAAGCTGCTCACCTAAAGTGAACATTTTTTGTGCCATTTATCATAAAAAAAGTGTACGGTACCTTTTTAAGGAAAACACAGTGACTGAAATGCTGCAGAACTGGCTTTTTCCACAACTTCAGGAGGGCTCCGATGACTTCATTTTCCAACAGGATGGAACTCCACCACACTGACACAACAACGTACGTCAGTTTCTCAATGACACTCTGCCTCAGCGATAGATAGGGCGCACAGGACTCCGAGACACTGCTCTGCATTCTTGTCCTCCAAGATCGCCGCACATGACCCCATGCGATTTTTTCTAGTGGGGTCATGTGAAGAAAAGTGTATTCATCTCCCCCTTTACCTCGTGACATAGAGAAAGTGAAGAACAGAATAACACGTGCCATAATTTCTATAAAAGCAGATACATTGTGTAAAGCTTATGACGGTTTGAGCTATCGTCTACATGTTGTTCGTGCTGTTGCTGGCGGACACATAAAGTATTCAAATAGCGTAGATAAAACTTTAATATTTTGGGAGTATTTTGCAATCCTTCCCATATTTTTAGTACGTTTTTATTAACAAAAATGGAGTTGCGAAAGCAGGTAATTTTTTGAAACACTTACTCACAGACACTGGTTTTTTGAAATCTGTTCAAAGCTTAGCCACCTGCAGAGGGACGAGACCTTTGTTGAAGACTGCAATCCATTTAAAATTTGGTCTGTAAATATAATCTGTCTAATCATTGCCCACAAATATAACAATCAACTGTCTTCTTACACAGTATCTTATCTTCCCACATGTTGGTCATAAGGATGTTGGTCTCATAAATCACATCAACATTCTTTGCGAGGTGTTAAGACTAGACTCACACGTACACACAATTTGATACGCTGCCACAAAAGATACGTGCTGTGGGAGTGAGGCAGTGCGGTCCCTCTCACAGCCCGCCACAGGAGAAAAGACATTCAAACCATATACAGAGAAAATTCTTAAATTTTAAAAATTTATTTTCCTTAATGGGCATTGTCACATGCACTGGATCCTGTGTAAAACAATCCGACAGATGCTGTGTTAAGTGCTCATTCATAATAAACAATGGTATTCACTTGCACGCTGTTAATCTTTCTTATAATTTCTCTAACAAGCCAGAATTGACCACGCAAAACAAATGTCGTTATTTTGGACACTAATGATGGCCTTTTTATCAGCTATCTCCTCTGGAAGACGGATAGAGGAGGACGCACCCAACATATTGGATCATTCACATGCATTTCAGTACAAATGTTACTTCAGACATTAATTATGGCGTTTTTATCATCTATCTCCATTGGAAGACAGATATAGGACGATCCTCCCCACATATTAGATCATTCACTTGCATTTCAATCCGAATCAATTTCCCACAATTTCTTCGTTGAAATTCAGAGAGCTGAGCCTGTAATGGTGTCAGGGTAATTGTGTCAAATAGCTCAGCGATTGAGCTGCCCACGATATCTCGCCATTATCACTCCAGTTATGTATAACGACATTCTCAGAGACACCATCCTTAGGGAGGAGAGTGAAGTCACAGCACATTTCAGTGCCGAATTTAATGGCGCGATACTGTGGATCATTTCAGACCTTGGAAATCATCCTAACTTAAGTGGGTAGAGACCAGTTTAGGAAAAGTTTCGGATCTTGATACCCTGTCATGTTACCATTGCGCCTAAGCAATATCCTATTCCCAAGCGTGCCTGTAACCACTGAAAATGGTAATTCTGTGCAGCATACCTGAACATCCTCACCTTAACTATCACTATCAGGACAGGCAGAGAGACTACTGGTGGCTGATAGTCGATCGCCACTAGAACTACGATGACCCCATCCAAATGGTTCTGTTGTTGACGATGGTGCTGCTGCTTGAGACGGTGGTGGCCCAGAAGTTAATGGAGCTGATGCTCATGACAGCCCAGGCATTGGCTTTGTAGATGCTGCTGACTGTCGCAGTCCAGCTACTGTCACTGATGGTGCAGGTGCGGAAGATGCCGGTTGCTGCAGTCCATGAGCAGGCGTAGGTGACAGAAGTGGCAGCGCCACTTTACTGGTCGAGTGTTTTTGAAACATCTTCATATTTTCGCGGCGCAATTATTGTTATATAAAATGTCGAGCGTGCAGCAGCATGAATTTCATAGAAAATTTATGCGTCAGCGCGCCCGAAATTTTATGGAACAACTTTTCTGAAACAGCACGACAGTCTTTCTCTCTCTCTCTCTCTCTCTCTTATACACTCTCTCTCTCTCTCTCTCTCTCTCTCTCGCTCTCTCACACACACACACACACACATACACACACACACACACACACACACAAACGCATGATACCTTGGTGGTGCGGCCGACATTTCTATGCAACCATACACATCAGAGTGCCAGTCTTCCAGCGATGGTGAAACTAGGGACTGAGTTGGTATTGAAACGTTGTCATCATTCATCGATCCTAAAACAACAAAAAGAACAATGATGTGTATCAAGAACATAGTCACATACCACTGAAAATAACTGCTACTTACGTGCAAGGTCCTCATCTGCAACAAACTGCATTGAAACAGAAGAAGTGTCTTCGTCAAAGAGGACACCTGCTGCCGCTGCCACTGCTGCTGGCATTGTGTGACCTTTCCACGGTAATACTGCTACTGGTGAGAGGCACCCACATGCCTTGCTCATACTGTGGCATCAAGCAGTCAGCCCTGCAAGATGAGTGGTCTGCCAAGCGAGTGGATTCATTCTTATTTATCGAGTAACATGAACTCTCGTACTCACAATTAAGTTACAAATTATCCTCCTGTATGAATAATACGCAACGGAAACGCACGTCTGACTATCAGTAATTTACAGAACTCTGACTGTTCACTACGCACTGGCAATACCACATTTTCTTTCTTTTTTTATTTAACGGCTTTTATCAACACTTGGCCACCGCACTGAATATGAATGGCGCACACATTATAAATTCGGGACATTATTACAACATACAATTCGAAGGAAAAGTCACCAATATTTTTCTTTTCACTATCTTATTTATTCCGATAAATTCTCTAACCTAAACACACAAATTCTACAACCTACAACAATAACACGTGAGAAATTCCGCCCAGTGGGCATGGCTTTACAATGGTGAATCTCTATATTAAGGTCTCGTAATTACTTTTAACGCTACAGTGCACTTTCTGGATAGGATGGTGGATCTTTTATTATACCTCACACTTCGACTCTCACAATCATCATCACTAAACTTTCCTCCAGACCGAGCGGTACCGAAGGAACAAGCATAACCCACCAATCTTTTCAAACTACCTTGCTACTCTCCCATGCAAACCACACATACCCAAATTACATGACATACGTCACACTGCAATAAGAAATATAAAACACTAAATAGTCACAACACTATCACTTTCAGCTTTCCCACTTCAATTAATATTTATCCCAGTTTCACACGACACTGCCCCACTTTGTAATTCTACTTTCCTACTGTGAACTCTGGAGATATATGCACGTCTTCCTGTGCAATGCAAGCCAAGTGGCGTTGCTGGATAGACGGCCGACTCACCATGAATCTCTCTCAGAGTTTAAATCTAGCGTCACACGGAATCATATCACACAATTTAATATTAAGCACACACGCGAGTCCTCAACTGATACCATGGACGAGTACTTCTCTTTATCTTTTGTCTCATACACAGTTTGAGACTCACACAGTACTCACCACGTGGAAGTACTCGTCTCTAATTTCAAGTCCTGCACACGCCATTTCTTAAATATTTCAACTTATGGTACACACGCTATTTCTTAAATATTTCAACTTATTGTACACTCGCTAGTAATTCAGCTTAACTTAAGCACACGGAAGTATTTCAACTTAATGCTACACGTGGTTTCATTGTGACCGTTGGTCACTTCCGAAGATTCCTACAATCCCTTTAATATTACCTGCCTGACGTTTAATTCTCCCCACAAAAGTTCCTGAAATAGACAAATTAATATTTCAAACTACTCTTAAATATTCCACATGCATAACATGTCTCCACTCTTTCGTCATTACGGAGCACAACTAAAACAGGTCTTAACAGCACAAGATCCAGCGGCAGAGTGCTGAAATATGGCCGTTCTCTAGGTCCTCTCGCACCTGTGTCGAGGTGGGGGAAGCACCTTGCTATCGTATTGGTCAGCCACATTTCAGACGCTCAAAGCTCTGGTAAATTTCATCTCTTTGGTCCCACCAAAGGTGGCCAAAGGATCGACTCAAAGATGATCATATATTCACATTCACTATCTGCGGTTAACAGACGACCATACATTCATTCATTTCACAGATCTCACCAAACTGGATGTAGGGATTTACTTTGTGGGAGTGCACATGTGATCAATTAAATAAATAAATTGTCATTCTTTCCCACACTGGTATCCGGCTTCGCTGTATTAATTGAAATTGAGTTATTTTACCAAAAAAATGTGTTGTTCTGATAAAAATAATGAAGTATGTTGTACCTATTTTCAATGTCGGGCGGTACTGTACCCTTTCACTGGTACCAACGTCACGCACGAAGACTAGAAATATGTGGAAGTGAAATGGGACCTACTGGCCACGATGATTCTGTAATGATGTTGCAAACTTTCAGGGATGCTGGAGAGTGGTAAATGTTTCAAATTGGGGTAGAAGTCCCTAGTCTAGAAAGAACGGAGTCGAAATTATAACTGAAAATCGTTTTGATACCTCTGACAGTGGAATACATGTTTAAGTACTGTTTATGCTAAGATTGTAGGGTAGGAAGGAGAGGTGGTAGTATTGACTAAAACAAGAAAAAATGTGCAGTAAACATGGGATCCAAAGCGCATACCTTAAGAACTATCAGCATTTCTTCATCTTCGATATTGTGAAACACATCTCTTCTACTGCTAGCTTTTGATTTCCGTATTTTGGGAGGATCTAACGTTGACCAAAACAAGAAAGAATTTTATAGATATTTTATAGTAAACATGGGCTCTAAAATATGCACCTTAAGAACTATTAGTACTTGTTCAGTAGAAGAGATTTGTTTCATAGTATTGAAGATGGACAAATGCTCATAGCACTTAAGATACGCATATTAAAGGCCATGCTTACCAGATATTTTCTCTTGTTTTGACCTCTGAAAATTCCCTGCCCTCCAATTTCACAACAACTGTAATGGTACATGAATTCCACTGTCAGATATCAGAACGGTTTTCGCCTATAAATTTCGACCAAGTCGTCCCCGGACCAGGGCCCCTTACTTCACATCGGTACTTTTACCCTTCTTTGTCATTCCTGAAAGTTTGAATCATCATCATGGAATCACCCTACAGAAGATGTCAGGTGGTGGGAGGAATAGTTTGGCTACTAGCACTGCAGCTTCCACCAGGAGTAGACACGTGACATTGTGGCTCCTGGTTGTAAAATCAAGGGACGTTTTGTCAAATTAGCTGATGTGAGAGATTATTTTAAAAAAATTGTATGTAATACAATTTAATAGTAGTTTTACGTTATATAATGCAAACATAAAGAATTTTTCTTCATTTTATGGTTCTTCAGCTTAAGGGGAGGTTTACTATCTTTTGGTTCAAAAAATCGATTTTTTAAAAATAGCAATTTTGGATCCATAAAAGTGTTTAGAATCCACCCCTGAAACGGTTTTTCCGAATACGGAACTGAAATGTTTGTTATTCGCAGTTGAACAAAAAAATGCACCTGCCTGTAATCGGCCTTTTTTTCTTTCGGAGGACTAGTTATTGTACCGGTGCTTGGGAGGAAACGCAAAATTCAAATGAAAGTTTGAACGCTGTGTTCGGAAGTTGGCCCGCAAGCATTTGCATTCTGGTGCGAAGACTGTGGAGATTGCGACTTTCCTGGCAGTTAGCAGCTTCAGGGAAGGGTATTCAACAGTTCTGAAGACCATGACAACGATGGACGTCACCCTGGGACTCTATTCGACGCAGTTCGCCAAGCATTCGGACAACCACCGGCCGGCCGAAAAACTCTTGTCACCGGCTGTACGAGCGGCTTTGGAGCAGCGCAGGATGGCCCAGATCGAGCAGAACACCCTGTATGAGGAAGAGGAGGGACTAGTTTATGGACCTGGAACACCAGATTGAACGCACCCTGCATAATATTGCATTTACGTGTAGTCAAAACTTCAAACGCAGTCTTCTCGAAATGACGTTTTTCTAACGCGTGGTATGGGAACTTCAAATCTACAGAACCGATTGGCATGATTCTTTGTTTCTGACGAAGCTAACTAAATTGTCTAGGAGTTGTACCACTTTTATTCCGATCCATCAACTATAAATATTTTTACTTGGCCGCCGAAGTCTAAAAATTCGATGAAAAAACCCTATTTTTTTCAAATGGCCGCCATTTTGTTTCTTATGGTCCAAATAACTTAAGCGAGGTACAACTCCTAAAGAATCTTATATACTTAGCTAACGTCAACTCAATTTTGATTGCAGACGAGCCGGCTGACCTGTGACATACGGCGTGTGGAGGTCTAAACCGAAATTTTGTTTCGTTCCGACGGCGCTTCCGCCTTTGCTCTTCGACACTTTCCGGTCGAAAAAACTCCATTTTGTAGAGGAAATATCAATAAACATTTTGAACGCATTTGACATTGATATCTATAACACATCCACAGAAAAAAAATTCTCAAAGAACATGCTTTTTTCGGGCCAAAAATAGTAAACCTCCCCTTAAGGTAATATAGGGGTAGACATCCACATATTTGTAGATTTCTAACAGAAATGGTTTTGTAAGTATCTATTTGTCACAACCTTTCTTGTAAACTATCAAGTCAGTATTATCAAATCTTCGAAAGTCCTCCCATCTTTGATACTTGAAACCTTCGGCTTAACTACCATGCATTTTAAACATTTAAATGTACTGACGTTTTTGAAAGGTTTACTTGAAGCAACTATTGTAGAAAATATCATGCTAACTTGTCCGACTTGTCAGTCATTCATGAAGGTGGTAAATGTGAAGTCTTTACAAAGTGTCTGTGTTCATTGAAGAAGCCTTGGGACATCGATTGTGATGTTCACACTTCTTGGTTTAGTTGTTATGCTACACCCATTAATTTATACAAGTCGCTGCACAGTTCCGCTCTGTGAGCTGCAGTCATGTAGTGTTAATAGAAATTCTGCTGTATTTACTGAAAAGTTTGAGAGGCTTCAAATTCAATATGAATGTCAATCAGGCCGGACATTACGCTTTCGTTCTATTTGGAGCAATCTGTAACAACAATCGGAGCTAATTTCAGAAATTCCCTTGGACTAAACAGACACCCCTCACTCTCTTCATAATCATAGTATGCTGGACGACACCTTGGATACATATTGGAAAGTAGACTGTATACATTATTAGATCAATCTTGTTGTAAGTTTTCATATGGGTAAAACTCGGAATTAGAGTAAACTTTATTATTTGTTGAATTATAGTTATCGAATTCACTTGAAACACCCTTCAGGTTCACTTTCCTGTCGGTCTGAAATACAAATGGGATAAATAGTTGTGTTTCAAAGTGAACTGATGTTTTAATAATGCGTGATTGCTGGAGTGAGTACAGAAGTAGAGAATATTCAAACAGCTCCCGTGATCTGAAATTTAAAGGCAACTGAATGCCAGAGCCAAGTATTTCTAATAGTTTCAAACCTTCTTTGTCGGTCACAGAAATGTGAGGCATTTTCCAAATCAATTTCTTAAGCACAATCTTCTTCTCCCATGGATATGTGCATTACTGTCCCTTCCAGTTCATACTAATATGCGTTCCTGTTTAACATTAACTAGACTGTTTCTCATATCCTTAAAGTAACCCAAAAGCATCTTAAAAGATGAGCATGTACTAAATCGCTTGTTCTTGTCAACTGATGGCGGTTTCTCCATAAATCACTTTGCATTTTCTAAACTGTTCAATTTCGATTTTGATGCCGGGATGTATGTTTTTAAGGTTGATGCTATACCCACATTCTGAGTGCCGTCAGTCTTCACCGCAGTCATCTCGTTTTGTGAAATAGGAGAGTAAGATGACATGTTACCATAGGATCTCCATCCTTTTTCAGGAATTTCCTCTCCTAGTATCGGAGGATGCTTCGAATGGTCAAAGCATCTTGGTGCTGGATGACTATGCAGACGTTATCATTGTTCTTCAACGTCAAGGCATCAAAAGATTTGTGCGAGAAGTATTAGTAACGAATGATTTGTTTTTAATTTTCGACTGCAGCAGTTATGTTAAATGATGACATTGTTATTGCTTGGTTTCAAGCCTAATGATTTTAGGAATTGACGATTCTTTGATGTTGATGTGTCATATTTCCTGCATATTCTGATTTTATAAAATATGCCCATCCTGTTTCAAATGTAGTTGTTTCATGATTTCTTCTGTGCAAAAATTGATGAGATGATCGTTCTGGTCAACAATCCCCAACTCAAGACGATGGAATGTCTGAGTAGTCACTGGAAAGTAGATGCATGTGCCTGTCGTATCTACAACTTTGTATCCTGGATTGACGGTAGGGAAGAATCTGTAGATCGTATGAATCGACTTGTCATTGAGAAGTGAATTCGTTACAATAGTACACTTGTCTCGAATTGCGCTAGCCAGTGGTATACCCACAGAATGAGCTGACTCATAAAATTGATTCCGATCGCTCTGTAGAATTTAATCTTTTGAAAAACCTGTTAGCGATCCTATTGACTTTTCCTCTGTAAAGTCTATCACTTCCTCGGTCGCTCTTATTTTCGCTTTAGCGGTATTGGTGTTTGTGTATGGCTTAAAACTTCGGGCAGCCTGTTTTAAATTTAAATTCAATTCATCGAAGTCATATGTGGCATGTGATATTTGCACAACTTCACCACATCCAAGGGGTAGATCACAGTGTGATGCTGAGGTATTAAGGATGCCTCTAAGCCAGTCAGCATAATATTCCAGTCCCCCTTTGCTTAGTTCGATTGGTGAAAAGTAATTCGCACGTAATGTCGATGACTAATCTTTTAAAGTCAAAGTGTACGGCATCGCTCCTCAAGCTCAACTGACAAACTAGTGTTTGGTTATTGGTTTGATACCTTATTCCTTGTAGCTGTTATGATGAACGTGAGACATAGGTGTCCACAGAGATGTGTAATGAACTTCTGCACGATTACTGGTAAAGTAGCAGCGTAATTCATCTTGTGGCTATGAGTCGACAAATGAATCGAAGTAGTAGAAGCTACTTCGGGTTTTTCTTGTAACACAGACCGCCAAGTGAGTTCCAGGTTCTCCTGCAACAACTAAATTTTCAATTACACATTCATTAGATTACCACATTGTCTTGAGTAGTGTATTCTGCATACACTTTCCACAAGAACTTGGAGTGAGGAACTTGTTGACGTATTTAAGCAGATCGATATTTGTCAGTGTTCCTTTGGGTAGTATATTTTCTTTTTAAATGAACAAGCTAAGGATTCTCCTGTGCAGTTTGAAATACAGTTATTTTCGAGTAGCTCTTCACTTTATCAAGCTGCTGCTGTGCTTTTTCGACATTTCTCACTGTTCTAGTGATGGCTGCCACTCCGCTGGCTAAGGAACCAGTAGCTGAAAGTCCCATCAAGGCTGGAGGTACGAAAAGAATTCCACTCAATGCGCTAGGCACTGGTAGGACGCCAGCCATTTTAATTAGTTTTTCTTTTGAGGCTCTTATAGCTGCCACCAATGGTAACTGAACGTTTCTTTTTAACACCCTGATGTACCCTTCTTCTTCTTCTTTTCCTCATTCTTCTGCAGGCGATGAGCGACGTTCGTAATTGGAGTGAAATTTAGTCTCATAACTATTTAAGTTTTGTGCCTATTGCATTATCAACTACAAGTGCGGCGTATGCTGGCCAATACCGATATACTTTCTTGCACATGTTTCCTTCGCCCAGTCAGCTAACATTCGATCAGCAGTGTGACTTCCTTGGAGCCCTTTATTTGCTACATATGCTGTATCATGTTGTCAACAGCCCCTGTCTAAGAGACTGAGTCCCTTGTCACCATGTGCGAGTCGTTTCTCAAGCTTAGTTCCAGGCCTGCTGAAACTGTGCCGTTCTACAGGTAACTTATTGAGAAAACCATAACCCTAATGATGCAATTCCTATCATGCATGTTATGCTACTGCCCTGACTGCGATTCGAGCAACTTGTTATATAGCAAAGCATCGGAACCCGTCCAATTCTTATGCAATGAAGGGAAGTCGAGAATTTTATTAAGAGTTTTATTCCTTGAACACTTCATGACATTTTCTACGAGAAAGGCATCTAGTTCACTGTTTGTCTGTAATTCTTCCATGTAAAAACTACTAGCAAAAATTAACTGCCTCTGCTATCCTTTCAGATGTGAGTTGTAGGGTTCAGCAGTCGCATCTTGGAAACTGTAAATATCTCTGTTTGAGTAGAAACAGTCTTGGTTGTAACTGTTCTTTTATTAACAACACGTTTTGGCTTGTGGAGCATCTTCAGATTATCTTTAAACTTCCCTTTTACAACATATTAAAACAATAAAACAGCTCTATGCTAGAATGAAGCACGTGTCGAATCAGATGAACCAGCAGAGTTCTGAATGAAGTCATACTAGCAGGTCACTATGACGCAATGGTAATGTCACACTCACAAAGAAGTGCACACATGTAATCATAATACACAGTACTGCCGCCATGACCTCACTGCAGAAACGTCAAGCGAGCACACAGGCGAACAATAGAATGAGGCTTGCATACGGTGTTTGCAGAGGACGTACGTAAGTGGCGCTTAAAGCAGTTATGCGAACGTCATCACATTTAATACTTACAAAAAAATCTAAAATGGTTGATTCACTATAAGGAAATTAAGCAGCTAAAATTAATCAGAACACAGTCGCCAGTAAAGGAACCTTTAAATTATTCAAAGTAGATAAAATAGTAGCATCAGCAGTAACTAAACAAAACCGTACGGTAACCACCAAAGATGGGTGTTGTCCCAATAACTAGGAATAAAACGAATTCTTAAAACAAGACTTTAAAAGCGTAATATCTAGGAATGAATCACTTGAGCAAATTAATAAGAGAACAATTAGCTGCCAAGACTGTTTTCAATTCAAATTTGTGCATAGAGGTGCTGTACCAGATGGCGTAATGGAGTGGAAGAAATTCTACGTAACTGTCAGTTTGCTAGGTACGATTTCTCAAATGCTGTCTTGAGTTTTGAAATACATACGATTCACGTGCATTAAATTTCTATTTGTATGGATCAAACATTTTAATATGACTGTACATAATATTTAGAACCTCATTGACATGAACATCAACGGGTTTCCCTTTATTGCTTGGTGTACAGTCTGGTTGTAAATGTCACTTATGCGGGGGTGGGGGAAGGATGGGAGGGGGGGGGGGGAAGAGGAGTATCATTTCATTTATAAGAACTGCGAAGCTGAAAATAGATCCACATCTGCGCTTTTGTCACTCAGCTTAAACACTCGATGACACTTGCCTCCATCTGAGAGAATGTTGAGTGGCACTGTGTTCCATACCACTCCATTATCGTTTGGAAATATCTGTTATAAAACTGGCCACCATGATCTGCTTGAAGATTGTTTGGTGTGTCATTAGTTTTTGTCTGCAGCAGTTGATAATAAGCCTTAGCAACTACCTTCCCTACCTTTTTTCACAGACAAATTACAACTAATTATCAATAAACAAGAAAATATATTCGAAATCCGTATTCTTCCATTAATATTGTCTCTTATCGGCAAGATCTCATTGCCTTAAATTGCCCAAACCTCGAATTGTAATTTGCCTACATGAGAATACCTTGCTTGCTGGTCTGTGGAGCTCCTTGACAACTGTCTCCATAATTATTAGACTATACTTCTTTCTCGAAGCTCTGAAATTATTGAAATATTTCATTTGAATTAACTGTATTTTCAGCTGCAGCCAATGCTATGAATAGTCTTAAACGTTAAACTATTTCGTTGGAGGCACTGTAGCCAATGAACATGAGAGATCGGTTGTTAATTTTTTTATTTTAACTGTCGATATTGCCACTGCCAGATACATCCGCTAATGTAGGTTTAATATTGTCCTACTATTTCGAACTGTTGGGACCTTTTTTCTCCTGTTTTGTTATCTTTCTTGTATACGTCTGTGATAAGTAACATTTAACCATACAGTTCGAAATCTTTCGGTGAATAGATGTCAGGTTTTATAGTTGTTAAGAATTTTAGATTCAATTAATCGGCTGTTATTTGAAATTCTCCATCATATATTCTATTTTTCTCTTGACTAAACTTATAAACTGAGTTCCTTGGGTATAGTATTTTTCCTGCTTACTCTGTATGTGCCGTCTATCTGACAGTCTCTGTACTATTTAACGAAATGATTAATAGCATCTTCTTCGTCATTAGCATTTGCGATAGATTCTCTAACGGGTGTAGAAGCTTCTCTGAATGACTGGTATCTTTCCAGAAGCCGTAACTTCAGCAATCGCAGTTTCTCTTAGATAGCCTTGCACGCTTCAGTGACAACATTTTGTCGATTTGTTGTTATATACTAAGAGAATTTCAAACGTATACAACTTTAAATACTCTCGTTTGCCTTCTTTTCAATTACATTAACCCTTGCAGTTAACTCATTAACCTCAAAATGATCTGAGAATAAGTATTTCCTTCAGTGGTAATTTTGCTTACAAGGGGAAGGCCTCAGACACGGCCAACCGATTCGGCTCAGATTTGGCACGTTGCTTGTGTGCAACCTAAAACGAAGGAATCTAAGATATTTTGGGTCAACACCCCCGCAATTTTGAGAAAATCACCCCTAAACGTTATGAAGAGCAATCGACTCAAAATTGGAGGGATCGAGAGATAATTGTAAATAGAGTATTTTTCATCATCAGGTATGGGGTCCGCAAACGCAAACTTTTCCAGAAATCGAGGAAAGAAACTTATACAATTGCCTCTTCTGTACCCACATGGTAAACGCTTTCTCGCCGACAGCGCCGATAGCGCAACGGCCAAGGTAACTGGCTAGGAATCGGAAAACCCTGGTTCGAATCTCGAAGAAACCTACCGCATGTTATTCTTTTAGTTTGTATTTTACATATCTCAATTGATAGGGCTAGGAGGGTTAATAAGGTAAGTAAATCAATAAGGGATGATAATAATAAGGTAGGCAAACTAATTTCCCAAACGCCGTGAGTTAGTAAAGAATTAAACTTTTAAGCCTTGTTACATGAAAACAACTCCCAGTAAGAGTGCCGCGAATTCCTCAAGAGGGATCACAGATAGCCAACCGCGCGACGCTTGTTTGCAGCGAGGCACGGGACAGAATGCACGCGGGGAGAGTTATGTTGTCCCGGTTACCTCTTCGTCATATCATAGTTGTCAAGGTGTCCAGCACGAGCCTTATACAAATGAGCTGTTTTCCGACATTAGTCTGCCGTAAACCTCGCGGATACATGTTGTGATTTTTCAATCGTTAACGCGCCGAATGAAATACGTTTTGTGAATGAATACAGCGTTCTTCCGTAAGTAACATATGACGAGTACTGTATGTAGTTTGTAGTAATTAGCTCGTCTGTTTTTGCCGTACTAACTAGTTATTTTTTGTTGCGTCATATCTTTCAGGTTCACAATCTGAATAATGGAGGATGTGCACCCTTCGACTAGCGCTGTAATACATAGTTGGGAGCCTGTCACAGACGATGGCAAGCGGGAACTTAACGACGGTGTGTTTTGGTTTGTAGAAGTGTTGCCAGACAGACGCATTATCAATGCACTACCGGAAGCAGGCAGTTCTGTTTCTCGGTGTTCCAGATTGATAGGAGCGGCTATCGTCGAGCGATTTTTGGAGCTGACGAACGAAATGACGTTTGTTGATACTGAAGTACTATACCATGAAGACGAAGCAGAAGGTGATTCAGTGGAAGATATTCCGACTAGTGAATCGCAAAATGGTCATAACACTTTGGAAATCTCCACGTCACTGGGAGTATATGCTTCATCTGTTCCCGATGAGTATTACGAACCGGTTACTAAACGATTGAACTACGGCGCTATACCCCTTGAACTAAAAGTAAAGGCGGTAGCGCTAGCCAGGAATCATCCAAATTAGAACTTACAAACACTGCAAAAGAATGGAGCAACAACAGCCCTGAAAAGGAAGAAGGACTTGAAATTGTGAGAAAGTGATATTGTTAAAGGAGGGACGTGATACGACAAATACCAGGCGATAAATAAGTGGACATACGACCGATTTGTCGAATCTCGTTGTCGTAACGAGGATGTAACAACGAGAATACTTCAGGACTAGGCTGCAGGTGCAGCGCTTCAATATACGGCCAACAAGGATTTTACGTTTGCTGCATCATTATCTTGGGCAAGAAATTTCAAATCGGAGTATAAAATTAGTCAACGGCACGTCACTAAATATGTCTCTCATAAGAAGGTACAAAATATAGAAGATATACAGAAAGTGGTGGCTCTTTTCAGCACGCAAACGGCGTCACTTATGACCGGTTTTAATTGTGATTACGTGATCAACACCGATCAAACAGGATGCGAGTATCGGGTGAACATTCGACGCACGTTATCGCATAAGGGAGAAGAACGAACACTTGTCGCAGTTGGTAGTATAAACAAACTAACACATTCGTACACGGCGCAATATGCCATCACAGCCTCTGGAAAAGTGTTGCCTAAGGTTTTCCTGTGTTTACAAGAAACGAATGTTACATTTGGTCCTCGGGTTATGGAAGAGGTCAATCGTTTAACCGACTCTTTGGAAAGTGTTTACATTACCTACTCCAAATCCGGGAAACTGACGAATGCGATTTACAGAACATTTCTTGATAATGTTTTAAAACCATACGTTTCTGATAACAAGTTTTGTCCAATATTGGATTCCTGGAGTGGACAAATTAATACTACAATATATGACACAATGTTTATAGATGGCGAGCGTCAGCCGACGTGCACAGTAAAAGTTACACCGCCAAACTGCACACCTGTGTGCCAGCCGTGTCCTGTTTATTCCTATCGCCAGGTTAAAAACTTTATTTCCATGCTTCAGAATTGCAGTGTGCTTCTGGAAACCCAGCGGGAACTGCACAACCGCACGGATGCAATAACTATTCACAGCATAATTGATAACCAACTTTCAGCACCGATTTTTCAGGCAATGATATTGTATGCGTGGTACGCATCAAAATTAATTGCCGAATGTTTATATCCACCTAATTGATCGAAAAAAATTGAGGACACGTAACAGTAACTGGAAGAGCCATTGTAAAGTGACCTGCAGTAACATTTTTGTTGTTTACTCTCCCAAGAGGTTTGAGAAATTTTTTTGCCCACCATATTATTATCATTCCTTATTTATTTACTTACCTTATTAACCCTCCTGTGCCTATAAATTGAGATATGGAAAAATACAAACGAAAAGAAGAACATCCGCTACGTTTCTGCGAGGTTCTAACCCAGGTTCTCCGATTCCCAGCCACTTACCTTGGCCGTTGCGCTATCGGTGCTGGCGGCGAAAAAAGGTTTACCATGTGGGTACAGAAGCGACAGTTGTAAAAGTTTCTTTCCCAGATTTCTGGAAAAGTTTGAGTTTGTGGACCCCATACCTGATGATGAAAAATGCTCTATTTTCAATTATCTATCGATCCCTCCAATTTTGAGTCGATTGCTCGACATAACCTTTAGGGGCGATTTTCTCAAAATTGCGGGGGTGTTGACCCAAAATATCTTAGATTCCTTCGTTTTAGGTTTTACACGAGCGACCTGCCAAATTTGAGCCGAATGGGTTGGCCGTATCTGAGGCTTTCGCCTTGTTAGTGTTTCAAGGCTGGTAGCATGACATTTAATACTATCGTCAAGCGTCTGAATTTTTGTATCTATGTATAGGAGAATGTTCTCTCATCCCCTCTCAGACTGATTGTGGCTGTATGTGCATGCCAACTTATCGATAGCGTAAAGTATTCGTATAATGATGTAATTACACTGTTGTTTCATTAAACATACCAGATGTGATCCACTAAAACTTCCTGAAAATACTCCCGATATAGACCATCATTCAGCTGCCTCATTTTATCGATAACCAAAAACCTGGACTCAGAATAATTCGGCAAAGTTTTAAAGTCATCGAATGTTATATCGGTACCTACATGTGACTGGTAAATGTATTTCACGTTCATGTTATACTGTTTGGTGGCAATAATGAGGTTCACTTTATTTCTTATCAGTTGCTTTGGAATCGTAGAACATATTTGACGTAAATGGAAGACATCAGCACCTCAGTGCCTGCCGAAGTAGAAGTATTTTCATATTTGATACTGATTTTCCTCCACAATATCATCGAATATGAATAGCGTATTGGCGAAACATTGTCACTTCGGGTAAAAGTCTTACATGTGATACCATAAATGCCGTAAAGTATTTCCTCTAGCAACTGCTGCTTTTGCTGGAATAGTGTTTGTGAAGAGACATATAAATTCTCGAAATGAACCCCATCGGGATGCATTAGCAGGGACATGAGAATGTTTGACTTCCTGCAATCACACGGACCAACAATTATCGAACTGATTCTATCCAACAGTAACTATCCATTCTTCTTAGTCCGCTTTTCTGGTGTATGAGCCAGGCAGCAGCCGCTGACCAAGACAGAGCAGTAACAGGAAAGAAACCGACTTTGTGACATTTTACGAATTTTTAACCAGGAGCGCATTACATAGTTTGATCCGTGTGGAGTTAGTTTACTTTTTGATTTGCTACGTGTTAATTTATTTCTTATTAGTCACAGTTCTCGCGTTGTCGTTTGTGTGCTTTTCGCTAATTCTCTACACAGGTCTGCAGCTCGTTGTCTGTGCCAAAATGTTGTCTTCATAGTCAGCGGTTCGTGCGAGCAGACATGAAATTCAGGGTGTCAATTGCGGTCTGTATTGTGGGTGATCAAACACTTCCAACTGAAAACGCTGTAGGAGGATCTTCATTGCCTCTGCAGAGAGCAGTTGAGAACTGTCATGAAGAAGTAACTGCGTGACAATTGTGTTACATGGGCTGCAGAGCTTCAGGCGAAATTTGTCACCCGGCCCTCGTACTTGGCGAGAAACATATTTTCTAAGCATATTTACGTGCTCACTGTGCGCTCAGAACTGAAAACAGCGATGTGACGCGATCGACGGGCGTTCTACAGACACTGCCCAACACATCTGTGCAAAGCTTCATCGGATTTTTACAGTGGTTTCCATTTCGCGACCGATTGGACCTTGCTTTCTGGATAGCCCTCGAATAATCGTTGAAAAGCATTAAATCCCGAATATTCATTCTGAATCATACAGCACTTTTAACAACATTTGAACACTGATCATGTTTCTGATTCGTGTGAGTATGTTGCATAAACTATGATTTTACTAAACTTTTGGATATCAATAAATTTATCTCAGACGCTAGGAATACATTAACATTACGGTGGCTCGTAAGTCGCACTTATTAAAATAATGAACTCTGACACACAGACCCCCAACAATTCCCTAATCTCCACCTATTTCATATACTGAAAGTTGTAAATGATCCTTCTGAGAAATGTGAAGTTCGTGGAGGACTGCAATAAATTATTTACGGAACATGAGAAAAAGAAGCGGTTCGTTTTTCGCATTGTATATGAGTATCGCCACAAGTTTCGAGGTATAAAAGAGGGAATATCAAAAAATAAGGATTTTTAAAAGATAAACGTTATTTTCCTTTCGTATTGTTGGCACAAACGTTGTATGTAGTAGTGCTATATAAAGTATTATTAAAGCTAATGTAGCATTATTAGTAACAAGATCTACATTGAGAATAATAAAACTGTTCCTTAATTAGCTACTTTGGTATTTTTTATATAAAAATAAGTGAGATTGTAAGTAATTTTCTTTCAAGTTTAAAGGCAGGTGGACACCTTCCTCTTTTACTATCGAGCCCTTATTACACACAACTCATTTTAATTGTACAATAGGGCAAAACCATGGCGATAGTAGGAATAAAAAATCAAATGTGACAAATAAGAGTCACCCAAGTTAATACGGTAGCTTTAGTTAAACACAGTGTTCTGTGTCATGGCAGAAATAAAAAAAGGGAAAAAAACCAGTGAAAAAAGAAGGCATTTATGCATTTGTAAGATGAATTTAATCCACTTGGTACTGCAATAATAATACTCAGACACCCTTGTTAGAGTTCTAACTTGAAGATACCTGGAACTGGACACATGTGTATTTTAAATGAGAAGTTGACACTATGGAATATTCACTTTAAATTAACATACTGTAGTCTTCAAATGACAATGTGTTTGTTTGTTTACTAGCGATTACACGTGCTGAATTGTAACGTCGAAAACTACCGCTGAAAACATGCGTTAAATCGTTTATAAAAACCGACTGCTGTATGCAGAATGTTTCCATAATATTTATGTTTTATTTGAAACATGAATTTTATATTAATACTACGAATTTTCTATTAATATTTTCCCACGAGATAAAACTAAATACGATCGTTCCGAGTCAATCTTGTCTTCAGTCATCAACGTGTTCATTTCTCTAAATCTAAGTCGTCAATTCACGCATCCCTGTCATTGCTATAGTCTGATATCAGTTAGTTGGCTTATGACGATTAAGCTCCAAAGTTGTGTGTCGCGACAAGTGCTGTTCGCACGTAGCCGCCACAGGGATCTGCTCCTCAAGCCGTCAAGGGTAGCCTCTAAAGCCTACAAAAATCGTATTAAATATCTGAATTCACATACATGTAGATCTCATCGTCTCAGAACTATTTTTACCGGGTGTAGTGAAACGGCTCGACGTGGCATGGCCTCAACAAGTCTTTGGAAGTCTCCTGCAGAAGTACTGAGACATGCTGCCTCTATAGCTGTCCATAACTGCAGAAGTGCTATCGGTGCAGGATTTTGTCTACTAATTGACCTCTTGATTACATCCCACAAATGTTCGATGGGAATCATGTCGGGCGAACTGGGTGGCCAAATCATTTGCTCGAACTGTCCAGAATATTCTTCAAACCAATCACAAACAACTGTGGACTGATGAAGATGCATTGTCATCCATAAAAATTCCATCGTTGGTTGGGAACATGAAGTCCATTACTGGCTGCAAATGGTCTCCGAGTAGCCGAATATATCTATTTCCAGTCAGTGATCCATGTAAAACACAGCATACACCATTACGGAGCCACCATCAGTTTGCACAGTGCCTTGTTGACAACTTATGTCCATGGCATCGGGGGTCTGCGCCACAATCGAAACCTATCAGTTCTTACCATCTGGAATCGGGATTCATCTGATCAGGTCACGGTTTTTTATTCGTCTAGGGTCCAACTGAGGTTGTCACAAGCCCAGGAGAGGCCCTGCAGGCAATATCGTGCTGTTAGCAAAGACACTTGCGTCTGCTGCCATGCTCCGTTAACGTCAAATTTCACTTTCATCCTAAGGCACTCGTTTGTCATACAGGGTGACAATTATCGAAATATATGAAAAAACGTAGATTAGTTACAAATTACTGTGTGAATACACTTTGTTCAACGTGTAAACGTCACTACAGATATTCGGATTAAGGTTATGACATGTTCGATACTCCTGACATCATTGGAGCTGATGTGGCGCAGACGAATAGCGACATTCTCATGACCCGCTGAAATGTCGGAACATCAGTGCTGTCGACAACCTTATAAATGGCTGTTTTTAGCTCAGCAGTGGTTTTGGGGTTATTTCGGTACAGTTCGTCTTTAATACAGCCTCACAAAAAGGAGCTGCATGTGTTCAGCTTCGGAGAATATGGCGACGAATCGAGGCCCATGCTAGTGGCCCCTGGGTACGCTAGAGCCAGAATGTAGTCCCCAGAGTGGTCCTCCAGGACATCAGACTCTCCTGCTTCTATTGGGTCAAGCTCTGTCTGTCCTGAACTACATCTTGTCGAAATAAGGATCACTTCGAATAATGGGGATGAAATCATCTCCCAAAACTTTCACGCACTGTTCTGTAGTCACTGTGCCATCGGGGAATATCACAATGGTAATTCTATGACTGGACGCTGGACACCACCTGTTGAGACTTCTCGATCGCGAAATGCGGATTCCCAGTCCCCCAAATGCTCTCAGGCACGCTGTACCGTGACATTTTCACGAGGAAACAGCCGTCAACAACAAGGCGCGTGGGCATGCACATACTAATTTCCATCATGAAGCACGGCCAATTGTGTAGTTTGATTGTCTTAAGGCAAATCTGAAGAAGTTATGACGATTTTATGGGTTCAAATGGCTCTGAGCACTATGGGACTTAACTTCTGAGGTCATCAGTCCCCTAGAACTTAGAAATAGTTAAACCTAACTAACGTAAGGACATCACATGCATCCATGCCCGAGGCAGGATTCGAACCTGCGACCGTAGCGGTCGCACAGTTCCAGACTGCAGCGCCTAGAACCGCTCGGCCACTGCGGCCGGCGACGATTTTATTACATTGATTTCTCTGGTTATTTCACACAGTGTTGCTTGTCTGTCAGTACTGGCAACCCTACAGAAACTCCACTGTCCTGGTCGTTAGGTGAAGGCAATCTACCACTGCGTTGTCTGTAAATAAATAATACCTGAAATTTGGTGTTCTCGGCACACTCTTGACGCTGTGAATCTCGGAACTATTCTATGTTCAAAGTCTGCTAATCCCTGTCGTGTGGCCGCAATCATGTCAGAAACCTTACACATTAATCACCCGAGTAATGACAGCTTCATCGGTGAACTACAGACGGCCAAAACTGATCTTTTCAGATATCAGAACAAACACTGACTGGAATGATCTATGACTCACCACTCATTATTCACTGACAAAAATAAATATAAAGAAGTCAGCTTCCATTTTTAATTCAGTTCATTACACCTGCATTTTTATCTGATTTAGTCCTGTAATGAAAGACTTAAAAAGAGAAGTTTATGTTATCTCCACAGTAAATTTGAGATTTTAATCATCTGCATTTCAGCTGCTATAAAAACTAAAAATATTACAACAAAATTGTAAATATTTTTTTACTGAGAGCGACTAATTCTTTGTATGTTTTCATACTTTCATTGGAGACAAGATACAATATAAGAAATGTAGCTAATTAGAATTAATTTAAAAATCTACAGTCTTCTTTAACAATCAGTAAGACAATATATGCACCCAAAGGAAAAAAATAATCAATATTATGGTTTGTAAATAAAATTTGATCTTTTCTCATTAAATGAGTCAGTTTATTTTCTTTGTGCATATTTATCCTGCTTTTGAAGAGATACACTCACAGGGCACTGACATATCTGGGATACATAATATTTTCAGAACTAGCTGATTTAATGTTGGGGTTACCTACCAGTTTAAGGGACTGCTGTTTCTAGGCAAATATGCGTTAGATAAATATTTGTCTAGTTCAACAATCGCTGCACATGACTTCCTCGGAGCTGGGAACGCACTCGAGACAGTTGTTAACATTTTATCCAAAACTCCTAAGGCATATAATCTGTTTGTATCTTCAAAGAAAACGAAGTTATGTCTGTCAGTGGCCAGAAGCCAATTCCCATCAAAATGATAATAAATATTCATAAAACAGAAAGACAAAACTTGTTTAATCTCGTAGGAAATACTATTTCTATCATAACAAAGATGGACATACAAAAAAGAGTCTACTCTTTTTTGTATGTCCATCTTTGTTTAATTACAATGACAGAAAAATGTATCGAACCTTCAGAATCAAAGCAAGAAATTCTACATGTTCTACAAAATAATGTCATAACAAATTATGAAGGTGAAACAGAGTGATTAAGAACAGGTTCATTTCTACCCCTTGCATTGGTGTCATCTCAGATAAAATTGCTAGAATATTTGACAAAAGTACCATACAGATAAGTTTCCACACAAACAAAAACTTAGGTAACATATTTAAGATTGCCACACACAAAACTGATCCAGTGAGTAGATCAGGCATATAGAAGATTGTGTTTGATACTTGTGACAGTTGTTACATTGGCCAGACGGCACGCTCCTTTAAAGATCAGTATAAGGAACATGTCAGAACAACAGAAAGAAACACTTAAACATTTAGCAAGCACCTCAGAGACACTAATCACCAAGTCAAAGAAATCAATCAGGCATTAACAATTCTACACACAGACCAAAAGTTAAGTATGTGGATAGGCTGGAAGAAATTGAAATAAGTAATGAAGTAATAAAGGCCCACCACAAGTTACTGAATGACCAACTAGAACTAAAAAATAAAAAATATTTAGATAAATTTTAATCAATGTTGGTAGAAAATTAATTCATTATTTTTATTCTGAACCATGCAAAATGCATTTACTACAGTTGTTAACCTGATACCATAAGAAGTTTATCATTCCTTCTGCACAATTTTGTAAACGATATTGTAGTATAGATGCATATATGGGTAGCATTGTCAACATTGTGTGCATAGATTTTCTCCTTCACAGCTCCTCCTCTTTTCCTTCATCTACCTAGTCAGACTATCCCACCTCATGTCCCCTCCCTCATCATCAGTACCCCATCATCCCTTACCTAGGTTACTTTAAAAGAGAATATTCTTCGTTATACTTTATTTTTCTTGAAATAATGGAACAGCTGGTGTTATGCTGTACATTACAATGTTAACAATGGAAAACTGTCCTGTACTTGTTACGTTTTTAATGTTCGGTAAAGTTACTACAGTTGAGATGTATATACAGCGTGAAAAGTATTTAAACTGACAAACTTTGGGAGGTTTTAGGGGACATCAAAATAAATATTTTTCCCTAACGTCATTTTTTCCTACGAGGATTATTAAAACCGTTGGAGGCCGTATTACGCTCTTCAGTTGATAGAGGCCGTATTACGATCTTCAGTTGTTAGAGGGCGTATTACGCTCTTCAGTTGTAGGCAACTGCTGTCCACCAGTGTAGTAGTGCATTGTCTCTGTTTACTAATGGAGCGATACACCTGGAGTGAGTACACTAATATGGTTGCTGCGTACTACATAGCGCACCACAACGGACGAGCTGCACAGAGGGTTTATCAACAACAATATCCTAATCGCCGTATCCCTCATCATACGACCTTTGATGCTGTGTACCAGCGTCTACGTGAGACCAGCTCATTTAGCAGATTACCTGGACAGGGATCCCGTCGCACGGTAAGAAAGCTGCAATTTGAGGAAGCTGTCTTGCAACATGTGGAGCGGGATCCTTCAATCAGCACTCGTACAGTGGTACGTCACATGGGGACGATCAGACGAATGTAAGAACAGTCCGAGAGCAATTGTTACGTCCAATTCACTTACAGCGTGTCCACAACCTGGAACCAGTTGATTATCCACCCAGAGCACAGTTTTCGCAGTGGTACCTGGAACAGTGTGAAATGCATCCTAAATTTCCATCCTCTGTATTGTTTACCGACGAAGCAACGTTCGGGCGTGATGGAGTCTTCAACGTGCACAATTCGCATGTTTGGAGTGAGGATAACCCACATGCCACAGTTACTAACGCTCATCAAGTGCGGTTCTTCGTTAATGTGTGGGTCGGTGATGTTGGATACTGTTTAATTGGGCCGTATCTGCTACCTACTTGTTGTCTCTTGGTCATAAGAAAATGGAAAAGTGTTTGTTGGTTTAATTAATTTGCCACCAGAGAAATCTTCCTCTATCGGTTTAAAAACTCCTCATAGGAAAAAAATGACATTAGGGAAAAATATTTGTTTTGATGTCCCCTACAACCTCCCAGAGTTTGCCGGTTTAAATACTTTTCACCCTGTATAGGTGACAATGTAAACATTGTGAACGTTGAGTGTTCCCCCTCTTCCCCCCCCCCCCCTCAGCCTCACTTCATCTACTTAATCTGACTACCCCATCTTTCCTGCCTCCCACATCAGTAACTCGCCACCCCCAGTCCATTTAATACCTCGGATCTATTTCTGTTAATCCTAATGTGCACCATTCCTGATTCACTATGTACCAGCCCCCCTGCCCACCCGTACCCCCACTTTTCTCTCCTTTTGTACAGTTGTACACTTGGTCTTTTATAACAGTCATTGGTGCTTTTATAGAAAGGGTTTTAAATTCACACTTTGTTTGTGGCCATTTATTTTATGTAACTGACCAATTTTTGGCCATGGTTGTAATTCATAACAATGTGTAGCTGCTTATTTTATAATTCACCATGTATCAAATATTTCACTCTTGCAAGACTGTACTTTTATGTATCTTTAATTACGATGGTGTAAGTCGCATTTTTACATGCACACTGGAAAGTTGGCTCTTCATGCCATGTTATGTTAACACTGGCATTGTCTGCTCATTTGAAAGGTAATGTAACTAGCATGTACAATAAAGAATCTCTCTACCTGTTCTCATGACATGCAACAGATTGCATGGTGCAAATTGGGATGCATTTATGATGATCTTTGACGATCGGTTCACTTATGTTTATGTCAGTGGCTGTTCAGACACAGTGTAGCAAAGTTTTAAACCTGTGATTAGGCCAACTATTTTTCCACAAGCACTTCAACTGATTCAAGTTACACCAGCTGCTACATAGTCGTGTATATAAACAGTGCTCCAATACTGTAAAATGTTTTTTATTCCAGTCTTTGATCACAATATCAATTCTTTTGACGATGACCGGTTTCAGTCCGTAATGACCATCCTCAGATCTACAATGTACAAATATATACACCTAGTGAGCAGTGTGTCTTTCAATACAACACAGCATTACGTATCACAATATTATCATACCACCAGGGAAATGTACAGATAAAATACGGTAAAACGAACCTTTTCTACACCATGTCCTAAAGTGATAAGGCCACAATGGCATCGCCAAAACATATAAATATAGTCAGCACAGTATCGTCACATAGATCTAAAATAGGGTGTAGAACAGGCAACATCGTCCACACAGTCATTATCGCTACTGGCTACTGAACTACAGTAGCTACCAGAAATCTGTTTGCCTACATCCTACCTAGATATTGCTACTGTGGGCTTAGACGTAGTCATCATTTACGCAAAAAACATAATCTGATAAAAACACATTAAGTAAAATACATGTATCAGACTTTTAAATGTTGATAACTATCATAGAAACCAATTATGATACAGTAAAAGACGAATATATTTGCCCATATAAAATTATTAAAAGGAAATATATGAAGATAATAGGTCCGAACTTTTTATGCTGAATTTACGGTCAGAAATTAATATACATAATACACTGCCTGTAGCAACCTATAAATTACCTATGAACGATAAATGTCTATATGACAGATGAAAAAAAGACAGATCAATGATCAGCGCCCTCTGTTGCGTCTGCCGCCAGGATGTTATGTAGGCGCACACCGATCGTAAGAACTTAACCACCTGCCAGTAAATTAGCATACTGCACAAAAGTTCTCACATCTATATAACCGAAGATACATGTTTTGGCGAAGAGTTGCGTTCTACTCAAGTCTAATGATTTATAAGAAGAAAGTAAAAGAACAAATCATGCAGTCTGTACATTGATTTAACTGTTTGCCCTGCTATTTTTCTGATGCTTTGTCTTATATCTGTAATTTTGCTGTGCTTTAATCTGTTGCGATTGCTACACTTGATAATGGTCTAAGGCCGAAATCAAGATGGTGAAATAAAACCTGTTGTACAGTCAAATGGCGGTTGTATCTTTCAGGAAGAACAAAGATAAGTTCTTCAGAACACTGTGTTAAAACAGTTTGCACCTTACACTGTGGCTCCATACAAAAGTAAAATCATTAATTACCTTTATTTATTCTCTGTTCTTTTCATGACTGCGAAAAACTGCACGCATTAGTAAGACATGCAAATCCATGCATGAACATGATGTATAGCGCATGTTTTTTGCAGCGTGGGAAACTGTTTGTTCAGCATGTGACGTGGGACTTAGTTGCAGCAGCCTGCCACAGAATATTCGTTCTGCTAACTAATGTCTCCAGAGAAATTATTTAGCTCAAAGGAGCAAACGTTCCTTTTTCCTGTGTCACCCATCATTCACCCCTTAGAAGGAGATCAGGAGCGGATCACCCTACTGTACAATGTGCTGACGTTTTATATCTTGTGTATTCCCTTCTGGCAAACAACTTCAAACTTATCACACATTACGATGAAAAATTTTGCAGGCATCAAAATGCATGTTTTCATTTTTAGTTTACAAAATAACATTCTTTGTAACGAATCTGTTCAAAATGCTCTTAAAAGTGTGTTCCCTATTAATAAACTTTGGAAATAGCGTGTCTCTTTCATACGAGTTAGTATGAAGTTGAAAACCTCTGTCTTTCAAAAATTACATAAAAAATCTGAAGTCAGGTACGGTATTGAACTCCGTAGTGTGTTGTTGTTGTTGTGGTCTTCAGTCCTGAGACTGGTTTGATGCAGCTCTCCATGCTACTCTATCCTGTGCAAGCTTCTTCATCTCCCAGTACCTACTGCAACCTACATCCTTCTGAATCTGCTTAGTGTATTCATCTCTTGGTCTCCCCCTATGATTTTTACCCTCCACGCTGCCCTCCAATACTAAATTGGTGATCCCTTGATGCCTCAGAACATGTCCTACCAACCGATCCCTTCTTCTGGTCAAGTTGTGCCACAAACTTCTCTTCTCCCCACTCCTATTCAATACTTCCTCATTAGTTATGTGATCTACCCATCTAATCTTCAGCATTCTTCTGTAGCACCACATTTCAAAAGCTTCTATTCTCTTCTTGTCCAAACTATTTACCGTCCATGTTTCACTCCCATACATGGCTACACTCCATACAAATACTTTCAGAAATAACTTTCTGACACTTAAATCTATACTCGATGTTAACAAATTTCTCTTCTTCAGAAACGCTTTCCTTGCCATTGCCAGTCTACATTTTATATCCTTTATATCCTTTATATCCGTAGTGTGTATCATATTCATAAATTAAGGATAATTTCAGAATGTGGTACCACACAACGTGGCTCTACACATAACTGACGCTAATAGCATAGGCACATAGGGAACACACACGACACAGATCTGTAAGTCCACGATATTGGTGATAAGTTGAGAAAACCGTCCCGAAACACATGGGCTACAAAACGCCACTGTTTCCTGCGCGTGTACCCCAACATCAATATGGGATATGATGGGGCATGTACACAGGCCGCACTACTGGTTGGCATCCTCTGGATCAGGTGGTCGAGCAGCTGCTGGGGTATAGCCTCCCAGTGCCTGTCGGAGGGGATTGGAGACGTGCAGCGATACGTCGACAGAAAGCATCCCAGACGTGCTCGATGGGGTTTAGATCTGGAGAACAGGCAGGCCACTCCATTCGCCTGATATCTTCTGTTTCAAGGTGCTCCTCTACGATGGCAGCTCGGTGGGACCGTGCGTTATCATCCATCAGGAGGAAGGTGGGACCCTCTACACCCCTGAAAAGGCGGACCTACTGGTGCAAAATGACGTCCCGATACACCTAACCTGTTACAGTTCCTCTGTCAAAGATATGCAGGCGTGTATGTGCATCAATCATTATCCCACGCCACACCATCAAACCACGACCTCCATACAGGTCCCTTTCAAGGACATTAAGAGGTTGGTATCTGGTTCCTGGTTCACGCCAGATGAAAACCCAGCGAGAATCACTGTTCAGACTATACCTGGAATCGTTCGTGAACATAACCTAGGACCACTGTTCCAATTACCATGTGCTGTAATCTTGACACCAAGCTTTACGGGCTGTCCTGTGAACAGGGTCAGTGGAATGCACCTTGCAGGTCTCTGGGCGAATAAACCATGTCTGTTCAGTCGTCTGTAGACTGTGTGTCTGGAGACAACAGTTCCAGTGGCTGCGGGAAGGTCCCGAGCATGGCTACCTGCAGCACTCTACGGGCACTGATGGTGAGATATCGGTCTTCTTGTGGTGTTGTATACTGGGGACGTCCCGTATTGTAGCGCCTGGACACGTTTCCTGTCTGCTGGAATCGTTGCCATAATCTTGAGATCACAATTTGTGGCACACGGAGCGCCCATGCTACGACCTGCTGTGTTTGGCCAGCCTCCAGTCACCCTAGTATCCTACCCCTCATAACGTCATCAATATGTGTTCTGTGAGCCATTTTCAACACACAGTCACCATTAGCACGTCTGATAAACGTCTGCACACTTACTCGCTGCACCGTACTCTGACTTACACCAACACACCACTGCATATGTGGCCTGCTGCCATCTCCACCGTGCGACGACCGCAGGTCAAATGCACCGCTTGGTCATACCCCGAGGTGATTTATATCCGCAAACCGCCCACCAGAGCGTTGTTTTACCATGTATCAGCATTATCCTTAATTTATGAGCATGAGCGTACATCTACACCGCCACGTCCCTCCATAACGCATGACGATGATGCCACCGGCTGAGGATTACACGATGGTCGGCAGGAGATATTTAGTCAGCTTGGCGCCAAAACGGTGGTACTTTCCTTTTTTCTTATTTTTTTTTTATTTTCTCGGGTACCTCTGTTACTCTGTGATACGAGTGCCTGATTACGCGAGATCTCGGCTTACGCCTTCACCACAAGCTGTTCTAATTCTATGCTACAAACGCTCGATTTGTCCATATTTCCTCCACTTCACGCTCTCGTGCATGCTGCCATGTGGATACACATTGTTTTTCGTATTTGTAGGCAACATTTGTATCATACTGTGTAAGCTTGCATAGAAACTGTGGTGGAAAACTATAAGTGCATCTTAAACGTTCAACGAATAAAGTAAAGAAATGGCCGACACAAACATAATAGCATTATTCGCTTTAGAAATAATCTGCATTGCCCACGGCACTATTTTTAGCGACGTCAGTAACGCTGCAGGGTGAGAAGTTCTTCTTTTTATTGTTTTTTTCTTTTTTAATTGCCTGAAACATTGATGTCGCTCATCTTTGGAAATATGCCTAAATGTCAAGCAAACAGCTGTGCACTGCAACCGCGGCGGGTGCCCCCTCACTTCCTTATACATGTCGTAAGACGAGGCGTCAGCACTTGATATAGCATTTCTGGAGGACGACTGTTCAATTTCGCGTGTTTCCATAACCCGAGCTTGTGCCCCGTCTGTAATGACCTCGTTGTCTACGAGATATTAAACACTAACCTTCCTTCCTTTTTACCTGCTGTAGCGTTATGAAGACAAGATGGACTCATTCACGCATATTCGCGTGGAATTTCAAGCAGTGTCTTTCATTGTCATATTCTGCTGGTCGGTCAGTTTTCTGCGGCAGAAGTCATGAACGTGTCTTCCGCTTATCCATGACGTTGTGCACGGTGGCGGTAAAACTGTCTTGCCATTCGTCCGACTGTTTCGGAAGTACTGGCTCATTGCTTTGTTTGAAGGAGGTGATCCCCCGTGTTAAACAAAACGAGTCAGAACATTGTTGCAGAAACAACGAAAAAATCACGCCAAATATGAACGAACGCAAAACCCCCAAGATTGGAGATTATTTACAGAAGCTCGAAATTTAGCGCGGACTTCAATGTGAGTTGCTTATAATAGTTTCCACAACGAAACTCTGTCTCGAACCTTGCAGAAAATCCAGATTATGGTCGTTCGTAAACCATGCTAGCGGCAAGACAGAGTCAATGCCTTCTCTGTGTGATAGCAGTGGAAATACTATCGACGACAGTGCTGCCAAAGAAGAGTTACTAAACACAGCCTTCCGAAATTTCTTCACCACATATATATATATATATATATATATATATATATATATATATATATATATGTTTGTGTGTGTGTGTGTGTGTGTGTTACCGGAAGTATGTTTTTAACACAAACCTACGTTTTTTTTTAATGGAACCACGTTAGTTTTGTTAGCAGATCTGAACATATAAACAAATACGTAATCAGTGCCGTTTGTTGCATTGTAAAATGTTAATTACATCCGGAGATATTGTAACCTAAAGTTGACGCTTGAAACCTCCGACGTTCAGTTGCGTGTTGTAACAAACACGGGCCACGGTCGGTGAGCAGCATCTACGGGGACATGCCCAAACAGCTGCAACATACATCGCGTTTCTACAGAATGACCTGCCAACGTTGCTCGAAAATGTCCCACTGGAAACGCGTCGACGTATGTGGTATCAGCATGATGGTGCACCTGCGCATTCCGCAATTAACACTAGGCTGACGCTTGACATGATGTTCGACGGGCGTTTCATAGGACGTGGAGGACGCATAAATTGGCCAGCCCGTTCTCCTGGTCTTACACCTCTGGACTTCTTTCTGTGGGGTACGTTAAAGGAGAATGTGTACCGTGATGTGCCTACAACCCCAGGGGATATGAAACAACGTATTGTGGCAGCCTGCGGCGACATTACACCAGATGTACTGTGGCGTGCACGGCATTCATTACGCCAGAGATTGCAATTGTGTGCAGCAAATGATGGCCACCACATTGAACATCTATTGGCCTGACATGTCGGGACACACTCTATTCCACTCCGTAATTGAAAACGGAAACCACGTGTGTACGTGTACCTCACCCCTCATGGTAATGTACATGAGCATCAGAGAAAAAGACCAATAAAAAGGTGTTAGCATGTTGACGTAATGTGCTGTTCCAGTCTCTTCTGTACCGTTGTACCGTTCCCTTTGGATCCCTACGTAATTCGGTGCTCTCCTATACACATGATCGAACAGCGGAGGAGTGGTACTCAAGCGTCAGCTTTAGGTTATAATGTCTCCGGATGTAATAAATATTTTACGATGCAACAAACGGCACTGATTACGTATTTGTTTCTACGTTCAGATGTGCTAACAAAAGTAACGGGGTTCCATTTAAAAAAACGTAGGTTTGTGATAAAAAACATACTTCCGTGCATTTTTTTATGGTTTGTATTAACCAGTTACACTAGCCCCTCTCCTCACGTTCGGTCTGTGGAATCGATTTGTCAATATTTGATGTGGTTTACGAAATAGATCCAACGGTAATATTAGGTGACTCACCCTGTATATATATATATATATATATATATATATATATATATATATATATATATATTTTCCAGAATTCGAATCAGGAACAGCTGTCAACATCAGTAATTTAGAAGCAGATAGTCTTGGAGCAGTGAAGCAACTTAAATCACTTAATAACAGCTGATCTTCCGATCCAGACTATATACCAATTTGGTTCCTTTCAGAGTATACTGATACAATAGCTCCATACGCAAGTCACACACAACCGCTCGCTCGACGGAAGATCCGTACCCAAAGATTGGGAAGTTGGTCAAGTCACACAAATATTCAAGGAAGTACTAGAAGTAATTCACTAAATTATAGGCCCATATCATTAAAGTGATATGCAGCAGAAGTCTTGAGCATATATTGTATTCGAATATTATGAATTACCTCGAAAAGAACGGACTACAGTCAACACGAATTTACACTACTGGCCATTAAAATTGCTATACCACGAAGATGACATGCTACAGACGCGAAATTTAACCGACAGGAAGAAGATGTTGTGATATGCAAATGATTAGCTTTTCAGAGCATTCACACAAGGTTGGCGCCGGTGGTGACACCTACAACGTGGTGACATGAGGAAAGTTTCCAACTGATTTCTCATACACAAACAGCAGTTGACCGGCGTTGCCTGGTGAAACGTTGTTGTGATGCCTCGTGTAAGGAGGAGAGACGCGTACCATCACGTTTCCGACTTCCATAAAGGTCGGATTGTATCCTATCGCGATTGCGGTTATCGTATCACGACGTTGCTGCTTGCGTTGGTCGAGATCCAATGACTATTAGCACAATATGGAATCAGTGGGTTCAGGAGGGTAATACGGAACGCCGTGCTGGATCCCAACGGCCTCGCATAACTAGCAGTCGAGATGACAGGCATTTTATCCGCATGGCTGTAACGGATCGTGCAGCCATGTCTCGATCCCTGAGTCAACAGATGGGGACGTTTGCAAGACAACAACCATCTGCACGAACAGTTCGACGACATTTGCAGCAGCATGGACTATCAGCTCGGAGACCATGGCTGCGGTTACCCTTGACGCTGCATCACAGACAGGAGCGCCTGCGATGGTGTACTCAACAATGAACCTGGGTGCATGAATGGCAAAACGTAATTTTTTCAGATGAATCCAGGTTCTGTTTACAGCATCATGATGGTCGCATCCGTGTTTGGCGACATTGCGGTGAACGCACATTGGAAGCGTGTATTCGTTATTGCCATACTGGCGTATCACCCGACGTGATGGGATGGGGTGCTATTGGTTACACGTCTCGGTCACCTCTTGTTCGCATTGACGGCACTTTGAACAGTGGACGTTACATTTCAGATGTGTTATGACCCGTGGCTGTACCCTTCATTCGATCCCTGCGAGACCCTACATTTCAGCAGGATAATACACGACCGCATGTTGCAGGTCCTGTACGGGCCTTTCTGGATACAGAAAATGTTGTGGACTGGCAAGACAGCCAATCCACAGAGACGGGTAACCGAAAGGCACGCGCTTAAACTCACGCAGGTTGGCGTGAAGTCTGAAACAGGATACGTAATGAATGCTATAAAGAAAAGTACGTAGCTGCTGGAATACTTAACTTTAATCCACAATTGGTGAACATTGGTCTTGTTACTGTACATGCTTCATTAGATACATAGCGAAGGATAAATGGCGCCTTGCTAGGTCGTAGCAATTGACTTAGCTGAAGGCTATGCTAACTATCGTCTCGGCAAATGAGAGAGTAATTCTCAGTGAACCTTTCCTAGCAACGTCGGCTGTACAACTGGGGCGAGTGCCAGTACGTCTCTATAGACCTGCCGTGTGGCGGCGCTCGGTCTGGATTCACTGATAGTGGCGACACGCGGGTCCGACGTATACTAGCGGACCGCGGTCGATTTAAAAGCTACCACCTAGCAAGTGTGGTGTCTGGCGGTGACACCACATTCCTCCCCCGCAAATCGGCGTACGGTTGTGTTATAAGGCTTCCGCCCGCCGTGGGGAGGACCGCATGTTGACGTATGCGACGAGGTGGGGAGCCTAACAACAGGCGAGGCTGTGCCACCCGCACCCGGCCATTCGGACCGAGGGGAGCTAGGAAACGCCTGAAAACCTAGTCCAGGGTGCACGCCAACATGCGGGTTATGCGCCCTAAGAGAGTCAGGAGGGACCGAAGGGTCGACCTCCATCGAGGCGGAGCACCGGACGGGCGAAGACGACATCTGGTCCGGAGCGGGCAAGAATTCCATGTCGGAGGACAGCTGGGCACGGGAAGCAATCGGCGGCGCGTGACCCAGGGAGGCGCTTGGCGGCTGCAGCGAAGCGTCCACTGCGGGCGGCGCCGGCGGGAGAACAGGCGGCGGCGGCGGCGGCGGCGGCGGCGCGTCACCATGGGGCAAAATAGAAGGTAGCGTCGGTAACACCTGGGGATGAGGCGAGCCAGTAGATGGGTCCCCAGGGCGCTGACCGGACAGCACCGTCGCTGAAAGCAGGCGGGGAGCGGCAGAACCCGTGCGACGACAGAGGCGCAGCTGATTGAGATGCCGACGCACCTCACCAGAGGTCCCCAAAACCAGATACATAGCGCGGCCGAGGCAGCGAAGAATGCGCCCAGCGAGCCAACGCCGTGAACCTCGAGAGTTGCGATAGGAGACAACGTCGCCTGGAGCAAAGCAGGCGTCTGCCGCTGCACAGGAACCTGATTTACTAGAGACAAGTTAAACAACTGAAATAAATCTAAACCAAACAAGTTCACTGCAGAAGAAGAACGAAGGACTAAAATGACACAAGTTTTGTTTGTCCCTTGTATGTTGCAAGAAGGCTGCACTGTCCTAACACAGGGAGATGCTGTCCTGAATAACTAGTGAGCTTAACATTTGCGGCACGCAACGGAGGTGTGCCCAGTTGTGTGTACATGTCTTTATTGATCAATGAAACTGCAGCTCCGGTATCGAGCTGGAAAGGGATCACGTTGCCATTAATGTCCAAATTTACAAAAAGTTTATTGTCCTGCTGACGACAAGAGCGACTGACTCGTGCAACGTGAACAGACACTGGTACAGAATCACTCGCGACTTGACGTGATTTCCGTCGATGTCGACGCACACTTTTTGTGGGACGAACACAGTCACTGTTAGAAGGAGTGGCACTGGGCGGAGTGGAATTAACTACATGAATGTCCATGGGCGAAGGTTCACGAGCCTGAGTATTCGTGGTTCGATTCCGGCGCGAAGCAAAGGGCCTGGAATGGTTTTTAGTGCCCGTTCTGAGCTTTTTCTGGCAAACACTCTGAACATGTCCTTTTTTATTACAGAAAAAGCAAATAGCTTGGCGTGACGGGCAATTCTCACGCAAATGTCTGTTAGCACACCGCGGGCATGATTTCACTGCATTTGCATGCTGGCGCGGGACACGTAGCTGCGCGGGCGTGCGCGAGGGCTGTTTACAGTTCCGTGCAGCTCGCCCGGCGGGCTGGTTAATGTGACACACAGCTGGCGAAGTTGCAAATGATTCCTGAGCAAAGTCAAGTGTGTCTTGCCTATCCAATATGTCTATCACTTGTTGAAGGGAGGGATTGACTAGTTTCAAAATTTGCTCTCGTATATGAACATCAGAAACGTTCTGTGCAATTGCATCACGTACCATAGTATCTGAATAAGGGAGTCCACATTCACACTCAAAAGCACAATCCCTTGTAAGGCCTTGCAAAGTTGCAACCCACTCCCTATTAGTTTGACCGGCCGTACGTTTTGTACGAAAGAACGTATACCGTTTTGCAACTACATTATCTGATTCCCTGAAATAGGCATCTAAAGCAGACAAAAGTTCTTCGTAGGACAGAGTTGCTACGTCGCGTCGGGGAAATAATTTCACTATCACATGGTACGTTTGCACCCCTACACACGTCAATAAATGAGGCTGCCGCTCGTTACCTCTAATTCTGTAGGCGGCGAGATGAAATCCAAATTGGCGTGACCACTCCGTCCAGGTTTCCATTTCCGCATCGAATGGACGAAACTGGGGTGCCACAGCATGTTGTGGCTGCGGGAACGGTGGAGCGGCGGCTGCCGCATCGTTTTGCATTGCACGTTGACCCTGGACGAGCTGTCCAAGGGCATCCAATAAGGCCTGCGTCTGCTGATTCTGCAAGCGATAAAATTCGGAAAGTACATCTGGAGATTGTGCGAAGCCATGACGCAAGTAATCTAAGCAAGTATAAAGAACAAGACCCTGTTTTTACTCGTCGCCAAAAATGTTGTGGACTGGCAAGACAGCCAATCCACAGTGACGGGTAACCGAAAGGCACGCGCTTAAACTCACGCAGGTTGGCGTGAGGTCTGAAACAGGATATGTAATGAATGCTATAAAGAAAGGTACGTAGCTGCTGGATTACTTAACTTTAATCCACAATTGGTGAACATTGGTCTTGTTACTGTACATGCTTCATTAGATACATAGCAAAGGATAAATGGCGCCTTGCTAGGTCGTAGCAATTGACTTAGCTGAAGGCTATGCTAACTATCGTCTCGGCAAATGAGAGTGTAATTCTCAGTGAACCTTTCCTAGCAACGTCGGCTGTACAACTGGGGTGAGTGCCAGTACGTCTCTATAGACCTGCCGTGTGGCGGCGCTCGGTCTGGATTCACTGATAGTGGCGACACGCGGGTCCGACGTATACTAGCGGACCGCGGCCGATTTAAAAGCTACCACCTAGCAAGTGTGGTGTGTGGCGGTGACACCACAGAAAATGTTCGACTGCTGCCCTGGCCAGCACATTCTCTCACCTACTGAAAACGTCTGGTCAATGGTGGCCGAGCAACTGGCTAGTCACAATACGCCAGTCACTACTCTTGATGGGCTGTGTTATCGTGTTGAAGCTGCATAGGCAGCTGTTCCTGTACACACCATCCAACTCTGTTTGGCTCAATGCCTAGGCGTATCAAGGCCGTTATTACGGCCAGAGTTGGTTGTTCTGGGTACTGATTTCTCAGGATCTATGCACCCAAATTGCATGAAAATGTAATCACGTGTCAGTTCTAGTATAATATATTTGTCCAATGAATACCCGTTTATCATCTGCATTTCTTCTTGGTGTAGCAATTTTAATGGCCAATAGTGTAGAAAACATCGTTCTTGTGAAACACAACTAATTCTTTACACGCACGAAATGTTGTGTGTTATTGACAAGGGACTTAAAATTGATTTCCTGTTTCTAGATTTCCAGAACTTTGACACTGTACCGCACAATCGGCGTGTAATGAAATAGAGTGCTTATGGAATGTCGTCTCAGTTATGTGCCTGGGTTCGCGATTTCCTGTCAGAGAGGTCACAGTTCGTAGTAACTGGCGGAAAGTCATGCAGTAAAACAGAAGTGATTTCTGGCGTTCCCCAAGATAGTGTTACAAGCCCTCTGCAGTCCCTTGGAGACAATGTGAGCAGCCGTCTTAGATTGTTTGCAGATGATACTGTGGTTTATCGTCTAATAAAATCATCAGAAGATCAAAACCAATTGCAAAACGATTTAGAAAAGATACGTACCTGTATGGTGCGAAAATTAGTAATTGATCCTAAATAACGAAAAGCGTTAGGTCATCCACATGAGTGCTAAAAGGAATCCGTTCTACTTGATTACACGATAAATTAGTCACATCGAAAATTCAGCTAAATACGTACGAATTACAATTATGAACAACCTAAATTGGAAAGTATACACTAAAAATGTTTTGACTAAGGAAAACCAAATACTGCGTTTTATTGGCAGAACGCTTAGAAGATACAACAGATCTGCTGAAGAGACTGCCTACACTTGCTTGTCCATCCTCTTTTGGAGTACTGCTGCGCAGTGTGGGATCCTTACCAGATAGGACTAACAGAGCACATCTAGAAAGTTTAAAGCAGAGAAGCAGTCTTTGTACTATCGCAAAATAGGGGAGAGAATGTCACTGACATGATACTGTATATTTGGGGTGGACATAATTAAAACAAAGGCATTTTTCGTTGTGCGGAATCTTCTCACAATCACCAACTTTCTCCTCCGAATGCGAAAATATTTTATTGACGCCTTCCTACATAGGGAGAAACGATCGTAATAATAAAATAAGGGAAATAAGAGCTCATACGTAGATGTTCATTTTGCACGAGCTTTTCGAGATCGGAATAACAGAGAATTACTGTGAAGGTGGTTCGATGAACCCTCTGCTAGGCACTTCAGTGTGATTTGTGGAGTTTCATGTAGATGTAGATGTAATTGTAGAACATCAAGTAGGCTGGGCCAGTACTGTCAGCAAGAACGATCAGAACAACCTGTACAGCTGTGGACATGTGCAGGGCTAGATTCAATGATAGAAGGGAATGGAAGGAAAAACATTATGAAACAAAATAAAATTATCTTTAATGTCAATTGAAAACCAAATAGTAACCAAAGTAAAGGCAATCCGGTGGAATGCGCACATCTGTGAAATGAAAATTACCACAGCATGTGCGAATGTTACATTGTTGCTTTCTCTTAGGCACGCTGTCCACAAGATTACCGAGACGTGGGTGCTCAAGCCTATCCCATTTTCAGCGGCGGCTCTGCTGACGTCAACCAGTTTGTGAAAATGGATACCAACTGAGACGACGCACTGCAATTAGTTCGGACTGGAGTTACGCATTTTATTGAAATTTTCGCTGCTGGGAAAGGTTTCTCCTTGAGAACTAGCAGGCAAAATACTTCACGCAGCGTTAGAGACAATACAGTGGTAATTGACTGTTCCAGGCACCCATTAGTGTATCGATGATGGGAGCAATCTTGTCCGCTGTCAAATGCCAACTAGTTAAATGGAACTGTAGTTTGCATGTCCTCGTGCCAAGCCGATAATAAGCATGTGCGCGCAAAGTCTGCAAATCAACTTAATTACTTTTTTCGTGCTTTCTGCAAAAAGCGACATTTAGTGCTATTAATTATCTCGGCTGACGTGCAGACACCGCTGCTGGCTGTCGGTGCGGTACCTGCTTGTGCTTGTGCGAAAGCTGGGCAGAGCGCCTGGCGAGCTACCACTGGGTCTGCCTTTGTTCGCACTGAGGGATGGGCAGGGCCCACGTGCGGCGCGCTTGCATTGTTCCCCGCCAGAATGGCGTCCGCGCCGGGCGCTCTGCTCGCGCCATTTGCGTGGGAGGCGCCCCGAATGCGTAGCGGCCGCCGTCGCCTGCTGTTCGCCCTCCTGCTCGCTTACCTTATCACAGAAAGCAGACAGGACCGGGCCGCGTGACGCCACCTCAGACACACTCGGGCGTGTGGCAGTCATGACTGGCCATTTGGCACAGTTAACGTAGGGCTCTGTAAGTCGGGGCGAGCGGGATGTGAACTGCTCGTGAATATGCATTGAGGGAGGTGAGGGAATAGGGTAGGGGAACATACCTTCGTCTGGGTGAACTATCTTTCACTCTCCGCTACACATAGAAGTCGTGCAAGGCAGAACACATCCACTACCTTTGCTATCTCTTCTTACGCTATCTTATTAAAAGCATATGGACACGTATTAGTCGGCATTAATTTGAGGTGTGTCCGCCCTTCGCCGGTACGACGGCTACAGCTCTACTGGCGACACTTTCAATGAGGCGTCAGAATTTCTGTGGAGGAATGTTTCGCTGTCTGCTTGTTATAGCTCGCGTAACAACTAATATATTGATAAATGGATGAGATTAATATGTTGCTACGAAAAGAGCCCTGAAATACTTTTTAGGGATGCTGTGCTGTGACATTCTTTGGGTCATTAATTCTCAACAAAACAAAATATCTTATGTTCTTAATATTCTGGATCTGGCTTTCTATAAAGGCAACATTGATTCGTTACTGTAACTCGTTATAAAGTTCAACCTATCTTTCATACTTTACAGTTATTGAAAAGGTTACTGAAAATTATTTCGTTACTGATGTTACAGTGCGCAATGTTTGTTCAACATCAAAATTTTGCAGTGGATATTTGTTAACAGTAAAACACCAATAAGTACCACGACTAACACGAAAATATGAGACTATTATCAGAGAAAAAATGTTTTTACTATAATGTTTGCCAGACCAGAACTACGCACATCAAGATTTCTTTTTGTGATGAAGGTAAATTATCTTTTTGCACTGTTAATAATACAATATCATCCGCAGCCCTCGTTCACCTGTAAAACACATCATAAAATCTGCTGCTCTGTCCTGCAATCCCGAAAGCTGAAAGAAATAATTTTAGTTCGCTATTACCTGTCTCGCGTCCGTCGGCCGTCGTAATTTAATATATTATTTTCCACAAAAATTTATTGGTGATGGTGATTGTTGCCGACTTACGTGGTGGGCCTTAATAAAAATGACATTTCATTTTATTTTGATTTACAATTATATGCTTTTGTGAAGTTCTCTTTTTTTAACAATATTGAACTTGAGTGGAAATTATTTTTTACTTTAATGAAGGTTAGACTCGCTGAATCTTAAAACATGAGCATATCAAGTTGAACAATGGAATAAACTTTTCATATTAATTTCCTCGGCTAGTCAGTTCACTGTAAAGCAAAAAATCTTTAGTTATTAATTACAATTGCGGCCCACACACGCGCGACAGTATTTTTTCTTACCCCCGTTAACCATTGCATTGTAGTCGGAGTCCTGGCTCTGGTTCTCGGCTGTGGTACTGAAAATAAGAATCTTAAAGCTACGTATTTTCTGCAACGTCGGGCGGCTGTGGAGAAAAATGTATATTATGTTAATAGCGGGCGAGTTTTTCGTTTCCGCTAAATTTTTTAAGTTAATATCGACACGTAATTGTGTCGTTGGCTGCATCGGTCGCTGCGATTGTTGCCCTGTAAATTACTCGAATGCAGGTTAATTAAAGGAAGGCGGACATGAAATCGGGATCACCTCTTACAAATTAAAAGTGAACAATGATATTAAATCAATATATTATCTGCTTAATTAGTACAAATATACTTACATTTGCCAGCACTCGCCAGATGTCCGTCTACACGCAACCAAGACAAGAGAAGACGTGAAGACGACTAAAAAATTAACAATAGGGCGTATCTTGTCGTGTCTTTAGATCGTTTTGTTATATTTCTTTGCCCTCGAAACTTACACAGAGAAATTATTATTTTACGGGTACATGAGAAAAATGTATATTATTCAATTTTTAAATGTCTCTTCTTTATAAATACTGTTTTTTAAGTCTTTTCGTATTATTTCACTGGGGACGCTGTACCTGTCCGCTTCTTTGCGGTATGATTGGTTTCATTTCATGCAGTTTGAATGCGCCGCGGCTGCTGCTCGTTCGTTCGTAACACAGCTCTGCACCACGAATAATATTTAAATAGCTGAAAAGTCTTAAGAGAATGGGATAAAATACCAGGCAAGCTTATTACAAATCATAAAGCAAGTTTTCACTAAGTAACTCTATTCAAAACATTTAGACAGATTAAATTCTTACACACGTTTACAAATCAATGCCTAATGGCGTCCTTCTCTCAATCTTGACCGAAGAATGCTACACAAGAATAGTTACAATATAGCGTCACTGGCTCTTCCTACACATGTAACTCCAAAAGACGACGGAGAAATTAATGCTCGGTCACTACTATTTATACTCGGTGTGATATATTTTCATCTTTGTTTGATAAGTATCGTCTACGGCGGTTTCAGTACTCGCCGACACAGACATTATCTTTAAAAAAATCGGTACATAATTCTATACAAGTATAAAACATGCCACATAATGGTTTCTCTTTATTACATAAAGATCACACAATCATTATCCATGCAGAAATAAAATTACAATTATCCAGTTCAATTATTTTTTCTTTTTTACCACATATAGTATGTGTTTTTCCAGGAGACTTTACAAATGACAGCCCGTTTCTCCTCAAGAGCCGATACTAGAGGACGTAGTGTTATTAAACGCTGGGGTATTCACCGAAGTCGGCATTCTCGCTCGTGCCAAAGGTGTTGCATTGGGTTCAGGCAGGGACTCTGAGCAGGCCAGTACATTTCAGGAATGTTATCGTCCACAAACCATTGCCTCACAGATGCTGCTTTACGACAGAGTGCATTATCATGCTGATACAGACAGTCATCGGCTGCGAACTGTTTCTCTACTGTACGCAGTACACCATGTCGTAAAATGTGTTCAAATCCTTCAACATGTAAAGTTTTCTTAAGCGCAATAAGGAGACCACACCCTAATCAAGTCAATTACGTCCTTACTGTAACACTACCTCCTCTGTACTTTGCTGTTGGCATTACACATAATGGCAGGTAACATTCTGCAGGAATTCGCCAGACCCAAACCCTTCTGCCGGATCGCCAAAGGATATAGAGTCAGTCATCGTTCAAAATTAATCATTTCCAGGTATCCACTACCCAGTGGCGTCACTCTTTACACCTTTTCTAGCTTTGCTTAGCAATCATTACGGAAATACGGAAATGTGTGACTTAAGACGTGAAGCTCGACCACTGTAAATAATAATAATAATAGTAATAGTAAAAGACTCCCCCCCAAACAACTTATGAAGGCCCAAAGGTACCGACCGGCCGCAGTGTCATCCTCAGCCCACAGGCGTCAATGGGTGCGGATGTGTAGGGGCATGTGGTCAGCACGCCACTCTCCCGCCCGTATGTCAGTTTAGGAGACCGGAGCCGCTACTTCTCAATCAAGTAGCTCCTCAGTTTGCCTCACAAGGGCTGAGTGCACCCAACTTGCCTACAGCGCTCGGCAGACACTATGATCACCCATCCAAATGCTAGCCCAGCCCAACAGCGCTTAACTTGAGTGCTCTGACGAGAACCGGCGTTACCACTGTGGCAAGGCCGTCGACTTCGACCACTCTACCCCATTATTTTTAACTCCCTACGCGCAGTCATTGTGCTAGATGGACTGCTGGTACCATTCTGGAAATTACTAGTGATTCTTTCCGCTGATTTTATGCGACTTTTTACAACCACCGTTCGCAGTGCTCGTAAGTCCCTGGCCGTAACTACACGAGGTCTGCATGGTCCAAGTTTAGCTATGGCTATTCCTTCATGTTACCACATTACAATCACATTAAAAACAGTCAACTTGGGCAGCTTGAGAAAGATTGAAATGTGTCTGATGGTTTTCTTCTCAGGTGACATCCAACCACTATTGAACGCCCCATGTCACTGAGTTCTCCTGATCGATTCATTGTAATGTTACCGCTTCTCTGCTGACAACTCAGTACTCCCCGCCTGTTTTATACTGGCTGGTTAGCCTGTCTTGACATCTACTGGTCAATTCCACATTACATAAAGCTGTCCAGTTACTTTTGATCACATATCGTACTATTTTTGTCTTACCTAAGCACAACATTGAACTGAAATTTCATAATCATTTTATGCTACTTTTTAAACTTATTGTTCACTCATTTATTCTTTCACACATCGTAACTCATAAAGCCAGTAACGAAAGAAAGTCTTCAGTAATTTGAAACACGTCAGGTTATATGTTAATAGTTAGAAGAAACCACTGGTAGGGTATACTAGCACATAACGGACGGTTACCAAATTTTCTCATGTTTCACGCGCGAAATTCAAGATATTTCTTGTTTTCAAGACAGTGTCTCTAGATGTCATCTGCTGTGATATATTTTAACTACTTCGTCTCTGTAGGCGTTTATACCAGTAGCCAGTATATTGAACTTGATTGCTATCATAGAGATTTTGTTTATTTAGCATTTTGATTGTATTTTGATAATTCAGACAGCCACTGGTTTCGTCTTGAAGTTCTTCATTCTTTTAGAGATAGTCCTGTATTCATATCATACATAAATTTCAAATTTTTTACGTAATTTTTGGGAGATAGAGACTTTCAGCGTGATATTTGTTTCACGTTAAATACTGACTCACATAAGGAAAGAAGAAATTTATTCACAGCGAATACAATTTGAAACGCAATTTTGAAAAGATTTGTTGCTGAGAATGATATTTTGCTAATTAAGGTGAAAACAATTCTTTCGATGCCTGCAAAACTTTTTGTCTTAATGTATGATAAATCCGAAACCGTTTGCGGGAAGGGAAAATAAAGAAATGCTTCAAGTTATTTATTAAAGAGATCTACATATACATGAATTCAGAAATTTTACACTATTTTTGTAGGTAACTTTGGTCCTTAATCGTCATAAGGCAATTCATTTAAATTAGACTACAACAATGACCGAGGTGCATGTATTCACGATTTAGATCTAGAGAAATGAACACGTTTATGAAGACTAACTAGGGACGATCGTATTTAGTTTTATCTAGTAGAAAGATGCTTAAAAAAACATCACTCAAGAGTCCTCAGCATCAATATAAAATTCATATTTCAAATAAAAAATAAATATTATGGAAACATTCTGCATATAGCAATCGGTTTTTATAGACGATTTACTGCATATTTTCAACGATGGTGCTCTACGTTACAATTCAGCATGTGTAATCAGTTATAAAAAAAACGAATCTGAAATACTTGGGGAGGTTTTTGACGATGATTATTAAAATGTTATTAGCGTGAATGAAGACCCGGGTGACTGCCTGGATAAGTGATTTATGGTTCTGGTGACGATTTCAAGGGCAGTGAGATCATCGTGCACGTAAAACAGCGTAGCGTGGCAGTATTTTCAAATGATTTCGACAATAACGATGACGGTGATTCTGTTCTTATGAATGATTCGTTTTGTCATAATGTTAAGAACAAATTGTGACCATCTTCTCAAACTGATAATTACGGCAATTACGTCTAGATTACTTTACATATGATAGTTAGGAGAAAAGCTGCCATTCTGAGACGAGCCACTGCTCGTCCTACTATACCACTCAGCTGCTATTTAATACTTCAAACAAATAATTTTCACTTTACACAGTTGGCTATTAGCTGTTTATATACTGCTAAAATAAGGAGCTATCTGATGAAAATATTAAAATTAGGCAGTATTTACATTCCCGAGTTCAAGTATTCAAACAGCTTTGTAAGTAGGCTGTTTAGGTTTTTTATTGGTAACGCCACCTCTGTATGAAAATCACTGGCTGTGCTGTGTGCAGTCTGCTTTGCATTGTTGTAATACTCGCCATTGTAGTGTTAGGCAGCTGGCTGTGAACAGCACGTAGCGTTGCGCAGTTGGAGGTGAGCCGCCAGCAGTGGTGGATGTGGGGAGAGAGATGGCGGAGTTTTGAAATTTGTCATGAACTGGTATATTTATATATGATGATATCAAGGTAAATACATTGTTTGTTCTCTATTAATATCTTTCATTTGCTAACTATCCCTATCAGTAGTTAGTGCCTTCCGTAGTTTGAATCTTTTATTTAGCTGGCAGTAGTGGCGCTCGCTGTATTGCAGTAGCTTGAGCAGCGAAGATTTTTGTGAGGTAAGTGATTTGTGAAAGGTATAGTTTAATGTTAGTCAGGGCCATTCTTTTGTATGGAATTTTGAAAGTCAGATTGCGTTGCGCTAACAAAATATTGTGTGTCAGTTTAAGCACAGTCATGTATAATTGTTTAAAGGGGACGTTTCATATGGCGACCCTTAGCCGAGGATACCTCACTGGAATCTTCTGATTTTTTTTTCTTGTAGTTTGTGTAATTAGTGTAGCTTTTGTTTATTGCTAGCGCGTACTTGTAGAGAAAATCTCCTTTGTAGTTGCAGTCTTTCATTGTTGTACAGTAAAACAGTTGTGGCATGCATGTAGATTTGCACCAAGTATTTCGCAGCTGCAATTAACTAGATATTATTTTCAGTGTTATGTTAATGTGTTCTCTTATTTTTGCTCTTCAAATTGTGCTTTTCTGTGTTGTCGTCTGAAATATTGTGACAATAATGGCGTGTGAAAAACGTAATACTAGGCTCCAAAGTAAATTGAGAAATGACAGTGAAGAAAGCAGTATGTTAGCGCCACCGAGTAATGAATTAACTAATGTTCAAAGTAGTAATTTGGTAATTGTACATAGGGAAATGGAGTGGGCTGCAAACAATGGTGTAGACAGTGGAACAATTAGAGAACAGGGAAGCATTATCGATCGATCGGTCGGCAACAGCTCGCCTCAGGAATCCGAAATGACAGGAAACAATCTTGCAAATACTGTAGATTCAGGTTTTGGATCCTCACCGTTTTCTCAAATAAGTCAAGAAACATTTTCTGCTTGCAAAATGTGAATGTTTCCGGTGCAAATTCACTGCCGAAAAGCACTGAGGAACATGTTCCAGACACCAGTGCATTGTTATTACAATTAATACAGCAAATGGGACAAACACAGCAAAAGCTTCAAAAGTTAGACACAATGGAACAAAATCTTCGAAAGTTAGATACAGTGGAACAAAATCTTAAAAAGTTAGACACAGTGGAACAAAATCTTAAAAAGTTAGACGCAATGGAACAACATCAGAGACAAACACAGCAACAGTTAGACACAATGGAACAAAATCTTCAAAAGTTAGACACCACACTTGAACAAACGCGTGAAGATTTAACTACTGAGTTACATAACATTGAATCGAAATGTCAAAAAGTCTGCAATGACGTAAAAACACAAATTTGTGAGCATTTTCAACCTATTTTTTCGCGGCATGAAAATGCATTACAGAATCACGAAGCAGCCATAAAAGAACTGCAAGCCATTGTTCATGAAAATCATGAGACCTTGTGGGCTAAAATTGACTCTGTTGCATCTACCGATTCGGTTACGCAACTTGCAATAACTCAGGAAAACTTAAAGGACACAGTAGATTCGATTTCAACACAAATGGACACTCTGAAACTTGGTTCAGAAAAACACACTGAGGAAATGTGTTCACTATCGGAGAAAGTAGCCGAACTTTCGGATCAGGTCACTAACTTATCTACAAAGGTAGATGATGATCTGAATGACACAAGACCTGTAGCCTTCACTGACACAGAAGAGTATGAACAAATTAGAAAATTCAAACAGAATCAAAATCAAATCAATACACATTACAAAAGAGAAATCCGGGAAGTACAAGATCAGCTGACACAGGTAATACAAGAATTACGTATTTCAGAGGATACTCGCGCCCCAATACGGGAAGAGGGACACAGAAATTCGGAACAGCCACAAAATAATAACACAGGGCATTTCGGAAGTTATGAAAGAAATTGGCAATGTGCACCGAATTTTGATATGGAATGGCCGACACGACCTAACAATGACCGATATGCGACTCGCCGACATGATGATTTTGACTATAAGCTGTTCATTACTACACGTAAATTCAAAACCATTTAAGAATTCTGGCAACGACATTCATCCACAAGCATGGCTCCATCAGTTCTCGCATTGTTTTCCTCCCAACTGGTCGTTAGAACACAGATTAGAATTTATAGAATTTATGTGTGGCTACTTGGAGAATGAACCAGCTGTAAGAATGCGATCGGTAATTCACGATTGCCACAGTGAAGGAGAGTTTTACCATGCCTTCCTCTCAGCATATTGGTCTCAAGCCACACAAGACCGAGTAAAACATAGCATCATAATGATGAAACGTTTCGAACAATCTGAATTTTCCAGTCTTATGAAATATTTTGAAGACATGTTGCATAAGAATCAGTATCTTTCAAACCCATACAGCCCCTCAGAACTCATCCGCATTTGCTTAATCAAACTGCCTGAACATTTACGACATATTATTTTGGCAGGACGTTGCAAAGACGACATTGAAGCATTTCAGGGACTCTTACAAGAATTAGAAATTGACACTGACAATCGCAGAATGCAGGAGCACAACAATTACAGGTCATATCTGTCGCAATTCTGCGATGAAAGAAATAATAACTGGACATGACAAGGCTATTCTCACAACACATATCGTGACCAAAATAGACACCACACATATGACAACCACTGGCAGAGTAATACTAGTTACAGAGAAAGATCGCATTTCCGTAGTAATGAATATGACAGAGATTACCATAGAAACAGACAATATGGGAACAAAAACGATTATTATCAAGGGAGACAGAATAACTCCAGACGCAACGGTCCAGCGCGCAGTTACGATTCAGGGAGAAATTCTCCACCACTTAACCGACAAGAAAGACTCTACAGGAACTACCGACATGACGACAGACGATGTGATCGTAACGACAGACCTGAACTGCATCAGAACTGGCGGGATTTAAACAGGGCAGGGCCCTCTCATCACGGTGAATTTGTAGAAGCTTGGTCTCCTAATCCCAATAACGACGCGCGCCAACAAAGGGACAGACAATGACTCGCACCGCAGGCAGCCGCTTGCGCCGGCTGGCTCAGAGAAAAATAACATAGACAATAACCTTGAGAAAAATTCCATTATTCTTTACCGACGTATACCGCATGAAAATTGCATTCAAGTTCAAACTCTGATTACTATGAAGAGTAAAGGATTTTACCACATTTCACATGTAAAACCGTTTATTGAAAGATAATCTGCTTTTTAACTTTGTCTTTGCCATAAAACATTTCACTTCACATTCCTAGTGTGGATTGTCAGACTTAAGAAACTGTTAACATGCAACAATGTTTGAAGTTAAATATCCAGTCTAGAACCTAGGGAACATTTTTAAACAGAAATTACGAATGCATTGTTATAGTGAACAGACGACACAGTGTTGTATTTGTACATTCTTGCTTGTTAGTTGCACGATTACATAACGACTATAAGGCTCACAGAACATTTACCAGTAGTGCTAATGAGATTTTAATGCAACATTTTGGTTTACTTGAAAATACATTCTGGGTTTAAAGTACTTTCTGTGAGATACCAGACGACAGAGTGATTAGTTTATGTGACAGATACACGATTTTATCACGACACTACTAATGAGTGACAATTTACAATGTTGCTTTTGCGCTATATCTGTTTTATATCTGCACAGTTTTTCTGAATTATTCTGGAAAGTAAAACAGGTTTTAGTAGTAACTTTTGTGGTATAGCTACAATGAGACTGCCTTTTCCGTAGCACAACAATACGTTACAGCACAGTACTTTCCTCATCACGACAATAAGCGTAATAACTAAGACATTTATACGCAAAACATTTCACTTTTGTGTATTATGAGGTAAGTACATTGACTTCTGCAGAACTTAGCTTTCGGAGGACGATAACAACGACACTTCCACACAGATTATGTTGCAACAAGACGCACATTTAGCGCTACAGTACACGTATTTGAGTGATTAATTTTGTACTTAAAACATTTATTTTTAAAGATTTTTGAATTACAAAGAAAGTTTTCCGTGATACATTTCATTCCATTGCTGTAATCTGTAACACCTGAGGGTATAATTACATTAATCCTCAGGGGGTACACGCCTACTTTGTGTACCATGTGTGTGGCAACCACAAGGAACCCTAGCTAATATGGTATTTGCTTATACAACTTTCCACATCGGTACCATATTTCTCTAACACACAAATTACACAGCTATCTGATCATGTAACTGAGAGATAAACTTTTTTTATTACATCAATGACAGATGTTTACGCAATTACACAGTTGGATAACTTCACACTTATGAAATTGTATTTTGTCTGTACTTTGTGAAATGCTCATATTTTTTCGGAACCATTGTGATACTATGAGAGCTTTGAATGATATATTTGGTAAGGGAGCATTTAAAGTATGTTTGAGGTAGATGACACTATTGAAATGAGCAGAGAATTTTTTTTAGGTTTTGAAATTATTGGAGGAAGCTACGACGATTTTGAGAATTGACTGAGATGTTATGATATTATTACGACGACGATGTGTACTATGCTGTTGAGATATGTTTATGATCAATAAGATGATGCTACCGTATATGAGGAATAAGAAGTGTGTTAGAAACCAAGAAGCGTACTTTAAGATTTATGAAATGTGCGTAAATGCGTGACTGTATCACAATGCTGACGAATATTTTATTTGGACACTTATATTTATAGGGTTTTGTTTCTACACATTTGCAACGCAAATTCTCGACCCGTGAAATTTTGTATATGAGACTGTCACAGTAGCAGAAACTGCTGTCGTAAATATTTCCGTAAGAAAGTTAAGTGACCACCTGCACGTAATGCGTCGTGGGCACGCAGCTGTGTCAGACGCCAGGAGAACAAGTCATTAGTGAGTGCCTCATCAGAAGCACAGGTAGAATAAAAGAAAGGGGAGGCCATTGTCCTCACTATTGACATTTCCTTGTTGAAAGCATACTGTGGAGCTCGTAATTTATGATATTTACTAAAATGCCTAATGAAATGATTAGAAACATTTTACATCTATTGTCTTTGTAGTTAAGAGATTGCTCATTTTGTTTAATATCTGGTTTCCAGCTGTGTTACAGCTTTGGTTTTATAAAATAAACTTAAATGCATCTGCTAATGTGAACACTTTCTGTCAACAGATTTATTAAATAAGTATTTTCTGATCCACATTCTTCGAAAAAGGAGCTCTTGGAATGGAGAGAACAATAAGAAGGGACTAATAACAGTAACTGCATCTATAATTTTCTTTTCAAGTACTTGGTAATTTCTTTTGTAGAATAATTTGTGGTGCACCACTTTAATTACATAGACATTAAGATGTGAATATACATTTCCCTTATCTGCATTGTTGTTTTTACTGTAATATTTTTTCTGCTTGAGCTATGTCATGTTTAGGTATAAGTTACTGCTGTTTGCCAGGCATAGTGTTACTGAATTTGACTTTGTGTTACTCTGCTAAGCCAGTTTTACTACTCATTTATTTTTCTTGTTGCTACACATTGGCTCATATTAGTTGTAATGTTGCATTGCTTGGTAATTTAGATTTACTGTAGCTTGCTTTGCAATTTTCCATTTTTTTGGTCATTGCTGTTTGTGTTACTTATTTTGTGCTGCTGCATTGCCTCGTCCTTTAGTTTAGCATCTGAGCTCAGTACATTTAAGTTAGCTTAAGAGGGGGTAGCCTCTAAGAGAATGAGTTGCGATGAATTGGAAGAAATGCATTGAGAAGTTATACGAAAAAAAGTACAGAAAACAGGTTTAGGTAGGATTTTCTTGGAAATAAATGTTGAGGTAAGAAATGTGTGAACAAATAAATACAGAAAGCATGCTTAGATAGAATTTTTTTGGTGGAAACAAAGGATGAAATAAGAGGAAAGATATATAAAGTTTTGGGTTGGACTGCAGTACCAAATGTTACACTGAAAACGAACCCTGTCCTTTCCTATTGATGTTATCCCACTATGTGTTTGTGTACCCTTGTGTATTTGTTTTCTTCCTGTCTCTGTGTAGTTTCATAGAATTTTTTCTTCTTTTAATATTAAGCTACATTCACTATGATGAGGAATACTGTTATCCTCAAATACAATTGGCATTAATAATGTGTTATTTACTTTGTAAAGATGTTTAGACATTATTTATTCTGTTTTGTGTTAATGCTCATGTGTGAAGTTGATGTTTCGAAAGTTATTCTGATCTTTTATGTATGTACTCATGTCATAATTCCTGTAACACTGACGTATATGTCTATTTCTATTCTTTTGTAACGCCTGTTTTACTACAAATGTTATCTGTATTGTTATGTTCTTTAATGATGTATTTTGTACCTTTGTAATTGTATTCTCATGTTATAAAATTGTAATTGACACCAGTTCATCTTATTATTAACTTGTAAGTTACATTTCACTGCACACGTTTCTGTTGGTCATAGTATATGGACAATATGTGAGAAGTAGAGACTGTTAGTGTTTGCACGTGTGTTAATAATTCAGCAAGGGACTGGATAACAGCATTGTTGGTTCTAAGGACAGTTCCGAAAACTTTGTGAGTGCACAAGTGGTGGTTTATGGACTTGCTATATTATCCGCAAGACTCTTCAATGGTGATTGTGCTCCTGCACAGTCACAACAGATGGCTGCTGGCTATCTCTACAAGGACTACAGTGGGTCTACATCTTTGCTGATCCATCAGTACCATTATTTCTACAAGGACTGCAGTGGGTCTGCACCTCTGGTGGCCCACCAATACCGTAATCTCTACCAGGACTACAGTGGGTCTACTCTGTGATGACCTGCCTACCAATATTCTTGAAAACTTCGAATGACTCTGCTGTGGGTTTGCTCTGTTGTGACCCATTACTTGTCTGCATGTCGAGAGTCAGCACTGTCTTTCCGTTGGAAGGACAACACTACTTCTTCAAGACTGCATGGAAATCCACTACTTCCCTGTGCATTTTCTTTTACTGCTCAGACTTTGAGAAAAACACTGCAATTTTACTGTGATGGACGATTAGGATTGTCTTTATGGACTGTGAGAAAATTTGAGCTTTTGACCAACATTGTATCAATAAGTGTGTGCATTTGATTTCTTAGTTATTGTAATTATGAAAAATTTTTTTCAAATCTGTATTGGCCACTGCCCAATCCAATTTGTAAAATTTTTTGCGGAGAGCATGGGGGCTATGTAAGTAGGCTGTTTAGGTTTTTTATTGGTAACGCCACCTCTGTATGAAAATCACTGGCTGTGCTGTGTGCAGTCTGTGGCTGCTTTGCATTGTTGTAATACTCGCCATTGTAGTGTTACGCAGCTGGCTGTGAACAGCACGTAGCATTGCGCAGTTGGAGGTGAGCCGCCAGCAGTGGTGGATGTGGGGAGAGAGATGGCGGAGTTTTGAAATTTGTCATGAACTGGTATATTTATATATGATGATATCAAGGTAAATACATTGTTTGTTCTCTATTAATATCTTTCATTTGCTAACTATCCCTATCAGTAGTTAGTGCCTTCCGTAGTTTGAATCTTTTATTTAGCTGGCAGTAGTGGCGCTCGCTGTATTGCAGTAGCTTGAGCAGCGAAGATTTTTGTGAGGTAAGTGATTTGTGAAAGGTATAGTTTAATGTTAGTCAGGGCCATTCTTTTGTAGGGAATTTTGAAAGTCAGATTGCGTTGCGCTAACAAAATATTGTGTGTCAGTTTAAGCACAGTCATGTATAATTGTTTAAAGGGGACGTTTCAGCTTGTAGATTGGGTAACTAATGAGATATTAATGCACTTTATGTTTAAATATTTGTGGATTTTTAATTTCCTGCCTAATATCCACTGACTGTTATAGACTTATGCAACAGAGTAAAAAATTCCTTTCTGAAAGTATGAGGAATGGATAATCTGTATGAAAATTATTTGTATCTCTGGTATCGTGGTTGTGATTAGCCGAATTCGCTCTAAATTCATTCTTATTGTTAACCACAAATACCAGTGGGGAGTGTAAGTATTAGGATGTAACAGTTGGGGTGTAAGTGTGAGAATAGAGGCTTCTGCGGGATCCTTGGTTGTCAGCTTTTCACAGTATTCTAACTGTATGCTTCTGTAGAATAAACACTTTTTTCACCTTAACCGCAACACCTGAAAAGACTATACCATGTGACAGAATTGAGTAAAAGCGCGTCTACACGGTGAGAGAGATTTCTGACTGCAAAGCAGGGAGAAGTGAGCTTCGTGGTTGTTTACATTCTGATCCCACCTCAGCTTATTATCCACCTGAATACGCACGGACTTTAGAGTGTAGCACATTTGATTGCACACCACGGCGGGAATAAGCGCACCGATCAACAAAATTGTACCCCCAGGAGACATCACGCTAACGCCGTGTAACATTGCCTCTAGCATGGAAACAGCTCAGCGAGGGAGAGAGTCCACAAGGTTCTTTGGGTATACACTACCCAGCTGAAGCCAGAATCTCTTCCACCCTTAATCCTAAACGGTAAAGCAATACCGTTTTCTTCATCTGCAAAGAACTTGGAGATAATTCTGGACCGTCATTTAGACTGGACTAAACACACAACTGCAGTCTGTAAAAGGTGTCAGCGTCACTTCTTTCAGTACAAAATATGAAAAAAATATAATCTCTTACGAACTTAAACGGAAGCTAATACACCCCATACTTCATAATGTTGGACCTATTCTCCAAGGGCTTTCTTATGAGAGCTCACGCCGGCTGGAACCGGCGGTGAGTGCTTGTGTGCGATAAATTTGTTACCACGGTATAACTTCTGCCTATTAGCAATCATGGCTACGTGCTGACAAGAATAGAGAGTGTCATACCCTGTGTTTGCTTCATCGTCTTCTCAATCATAGTACTTCCTTTTAGTTCTCTTCAACTCTTACACTATGTTGTGCAGAGCCCTATTTCCGGGTGCAGTAATAAACTTCCGAAGCTATTTCTCGACATACATGGAGACGGATCGAAGTTCAACCCAGACCGTGTGTAACAACCGTAATACAGAGCACGCGAAGAGCGGCAGTATTGCAAAAATGGGCCAATGCCCGAGCAAACAGAGCTATAACAAGCAAACGGTGCAGTATGACTGCACCCAGAACGTCGTTCTACAAACTCTACAATACGGAGTAGTAATACGCAACATTCGGGCTCCGCCTCTCCAGAGTGGGATATTACTGCTGATACATGCATACTTGAGACACCACGGTACGGACTGGACTGCTGACAACTCTGTTTAAACGATAGCAAATGGCCTCCTAATCTGCTACAATAATGTGATGTCTGGATTTAAGTGTCCCTGTTTCGGACAGCTCATCCTCACTATGCCTGTTCATTCCGTCAGCATCACGGATCACGATGAAATGGCAATTTCGCTAGTTTCAAGATGGCCCTGCTGGCGCACCATGAAGTGCCGCTTGTTGCCTGTCTGAAGACTGCAACTCCGAGGCTGCAGCCTGCCGCCAATGGGTGTCATTCCACGGCGTCGCTCCTGATAGGTCGCAGCCCGTGACTGGTGGGATATGCAGACCTATGGGGACTGCTAGCTGCCTGCCTGGCTGTACGCTGCGTGTGCTGAGGGAGCTCTGGGTTTCCGCCTTCACGGCAACCGCCCTGTGGAAGATGCTGTGGGTACAGGTCACAGCGCGCTGCCCTCTTCGACTGCGCCGAGGCCTTCGAGTTCACTGCGGTGCGTCCGCGGACCGCCACACGGGCTCCCGCTGCCGCCCCCGCGCTGACCCGCTATCAGGCAGGGTGCTCGACCCGCCACAAAACTACGGAAGCTGCGTGGGTGCTGTGTCCAGAATTTCTCGCCGTCGCGTGGGCGAGCAGCACGACCTGTTTCCTGAACAATGCAAAAGACAATATTCATTGTAGCAAACACGTTAGTAAAATATTGTTTCAGAAATCGCTGCTTCTTTGTCACCTTAACACTGAAGCACGAGCTCTCGGAGCTCGGCCTCCGACACAGAGCAACGTCGCCGTCTCACCTGTCCTACCTCGACACCCACTGACCTCCTGACCCGAGGCGTGACCGTAACATATCTAAGGAGCACAGCTGAAAACGCGTTCCCATTAAAGAAAAATCCTCACTGTACCAATACATAACACTACCATATTCTCTATATAATTTCTTGTTTTGGGAACCCGACTTCGGGACATTCTTCGACAAAAATTCCTTTCAAACTCGAAAACACAGCTAATGGTCCACTTTCTAACGCAACAGCTGTCTCTTCCATATACTTGCCTGCAGCTTACTCTTTGCAACCCCTCCTCCCTCTCCTACAGCTTTTGCATCTTACTTGTCTACAGAGTTCCCTGTTCAAATTCTTTCTTAAGAGCCATTTTTACTGCAATTTCAATCTCCTCCTCTTTCATTATGCCTTCCACTTCCGATAATAGTAAACACGGTTCGTGTGCTAAACTAATTAATTTCATTCTTAATGCACCTTATTATTATTATTATTATTATTATTAGTGGCTGTTATTATTACTACTATAATTATTACCGTGATTATTTTGGGTTATATTCGCTATGTGTTGTTACTGATCATACGTAAGAAAGGGTCTTAAGGCTGGTCAGACCAAATAAGCAATAAATAAATAAATAGATAAATAAATAATATGTTTCTATCCAGTGAGGTTTTTTGTACAGTTACATTTTATTTAAAGAAATGTTTATTATTTAAGATATGATATGACATTGTGCTCTCAAAATTAGTACGGTGCTATAAAACATCTGTTTTAGGAGTATTATAAGTTTAAACCCTAATTTTCTGGACTAGAAGTGTAACGTTCCCATTCTTTCAAAATTTGTAGTTTAGCAAATACTGCCATGTAGTAAAACTTTTAGAATGTAAGCTCCTCAAAAATCCTTAATTATCGTCTAGTAGTCCTAATTTACTCCTTCGTATATTGTTTATGGTTACTGAAAAACGTGTTAGTTATGAAACACTTAAAATTTCAGATTTTATTTCAAGAGTAATCTCAGAGAGTTTTAAAATAAACCGAAGGAGATATCTGAGCGCCAAATAATCCGACGTTAAAAGCAGCCCGTAATGTAAGAGCTCGTGAAGCGGTACTGACCCATCTGTTAAACCATACTTCATTTCCGGCTTTATAATAAATGTTGCCTGTATCTCCTGCTTCTATGTCATTGCTGAAATGTAATTAATATATGATTTTATATATTCCTAAATAATTAAATGAATCTGTAATCTTACGGATTTCTAAATAACTACACAAAAATCCTTCACGAATCTACAAAAGGGCACGGTGGACAGTGCGATAGAGAACTACAGATGCGAGGTCAGTCAGTGCAGTCAGCACCTCTAGGCCATGTAGCTCAAAATTTATTCTCAAACAGTCAGCGTTAATTTACACTCTCACAACTAGGGTCGGCTCAGTATGAGTGTATTTACGTAACCCATCTACTTTATTGGACAGTGTGGAAAAGCAAGTTGATCATCATTTCATTGCGCTTGTGAAAACTAGCATCTATTGGCAATAATCTAAATATCTGCAAAGTCTCCGATTCCTACACTCATGTACTGAATCACTGATCGATTCCCGGCGGGGTCAGGGATTTTCTCTGCCTCGTGATGACTGGGTGTTGTGTGCTGTCCTTAGGTTAGTTAGGTTTAAGTAGTTCTAAGTTCTAGGGGACTGATGACCATAAATGTTAAGTCCCATAGTGCTCAGAGCCATTTGAACTGATCGAGGCTGAAAGACTACTTCAAACGAGGATATTAGATCAGTAATGTTATAAATAGCTCTGTATACTTACATAGAGTTAGAGCAAAAATTTCGGGACTCGTCTGTCCAAATATGACTTCAGATCGCAATACGTAATCTTTAGGTTCTGCAGACAACACATTTATTTTGGCACAAAAAACTAGCAGGACGCAAAAAGGATTTGATGTTGATCTAAATGCTAAGCAGGCTTACAATTATTTTTTTATCTGCAGTTGGACTGATTAGAGCCGAGACAAACTGACTAACTGTTGGGGAAGATGTTACGTAAATGTACACAAATAAACATGAAAGAATTGCCTTCAGAAATGCGTATGATTCGTATAGAAGCACATAAAAAACTTTTGCGCAAAATGAGACACTACAGACACGAATAATAAACAAATGAGCGTTGTAATATGACGCTGAGTAGTTACACAACCTGTTACAAACACACAGAAGACACAACGCATCCAAACCAGGTTACTTTGAAAGTGGCAAATGAATACAAAAGAAACTCGAATTCTCACAGATGCGTATCAGTATACCCAAACTGTATTCAGACAAACGACCTTCCTCAGAATAAGTCAAATAAGCTGGACGAGATAATATTTAATACGCTCATTGTACAAGGACTGCTCTGGTAAATATTTGAAAACTTTTTATATTTTGACGTTAGGAGACTGTAGTTCTCAGTGGGACTGCAGAGGATGCGCGATCACTCACAGAAGTACAGTTCCATGATCATCTGAGATCAGTTGGTTACGGTGGAGTGTTAGATATTTTACTTACATAGCAGTAAAACCTTGGTACGAGAACTGCGACAGGTACGATTGGTGTCACGTGTAATACTGTGGAAGGTGCACAAGTGTTGCAGACTTCATCATACTAGGTGTAATGCCAGCGACGGAAGCCAGCAATCGTACTGGATTTACTATTAATGTATTTATTGACCAGTTCAGATCATAGTTACATTTCAGATTATTACCAGTTACAATCAGAGTGTTGTATTTATTTCCCTCGATATTTATGTATTCTTGCCATGAACTGTTTCTTTCTGCCTTATTTAACGTCTTCTACGGTCAGCGTGATCTGCCTGCAACTGACTGCTGCCATAAACACATTTCCGTGGCTTCATATCTCCTTTCATCATTGCTACTCGGAACGTGTCTCACTACTAACGTGAAAAGTGGTACAGCAAATAATCTCATGACCTGAGGAGAGTATGCTTCCGAGTTTTCTAGTTAAAGATGTGGTGCAGTGGTAAGGCACTGGCATAGTATTCGGGAGGACGGTGGTTCAGGTCCTCGTCCGGTGATTCAGATTTAGGTTTGCCGCCATTTCCCTAAGGCACCTACGGCGGATGGCGTGGTTCTCCCTTTGGAAAGACACAGCCGATTTCCCTCCCCATGCTGCTCCATCTATAATAATGATGTCGTAGGTGATTGGATGTTAGACGCTAGTCGTGCTTCCTACCGAGTCTTATTCTTAAACGTTCGTATTAAACTCGCACACATTGCTTGAAATCTCTTTTTTGGTGTATTTTCTGTAATCTGTACATGTTACTTGACAACCCAAATATTTAAAATGTGTGAACTCTAAAGTTTGATTTTTGAATTTAATGCACTTCTTTCTGTTGTCTTTTCTTCTAAAGCTATGACTTTCGTCTTTCAGCCTGGAGTTTTCAGATGACACTCCATAGCTCTTCTAGTCTCGAGACGAGTTTTAATGGTTTGTTTATATATTAAGTTGATGCATAAATTTGTAGCGTTTCCCCATAACTTCAATAAACAGAACAGATACACATAACATAGACTTCAGTCATCAACAATATATTCTCCTTCACTATTTACAATATTCTGCCAACGCTGGTGATCCTTTTCCGTTCAGTGACTGTAGAAATTACATGGTTTTGAGGCGAAGCATTCGTCGAGCAATGCTCGCAGCGTATTTTCATTCGGAAGGGAAGTTCCTTGGAAGTTGTTCGATAGAGAGTGGAAAAGACGAAAATATTTGGACGCAAGATCAGATGAATAGGATGGGTGCGGAATAACTTTCCAGCTCAACTCCTGTATAGTGTTTTCTGTCAATCTAGCAGAATGCGGGTGGCAGTTACTGTAGAGTAGCACAACTTCACTCAGTCTTCTTTGTCGTTCTTGGATTGCGTCTGCAAGACTTCACAGTTGTTGACAATAAATGTCAGCTGTGATCGTTACATCTCGGGGAAGCAATTGGTAGTACAACATACCGTCGCTGTTCCACTAGATGCATAACATTACCTTTTGTGGAGGCGACATGGTCTTGTATGACGATTTGCTACCTTACGCAATTTTGTCAAATAAAGACAAGGTTGGAGACCGTGGCCGTTATATGAAATAAACTGTTGATAATGTGCACACTGGAAATTCGTTTTGCGACCGAATCAAAGTGTTTTACAAAGAAAACCAACGTAAGTGATGGTGAAAATACGAACATCTTTGAGGATGCATTTTGTTGGAAGAAACTGCAACAATAAATGCGCCACATAGACATTTCGCGACGACTCACAGGAAACCAGTGTATCATTTGTTTTGATGAAAGACTTCTGATAATGAATCGAAAAATATTCAAAACCGGTAATGATACTTCTTCAATAAAGTAACCTGAAACCAATTTGTGGCTGGTTGCTGTACACTATTAACAGTTTGAGTTGCTGCTTTTTTTGGGCTCAACCACTCCTTACTTTTCCTCATGTTTGCGTAAAGGCACCGTTTGTCGTCACCAGTAACGATGCAGGATAGGAAAGGCCGGTGTTTTTCACGAGTCAACTGATAACGACCGAGCAGAGATGCAGATATGGACTGTTGTGGATTGGCAGGAGCCAATTCACGGGGTTTGGAGGAAGCCGAAAGGCACGCGTTTAAGCTCACGCAGACTGGCGTGAGGTCTGGAACAGGACAATGTCTTGAGAATTGCAAATAAAGTACGAAGATCCTGGAATACTTAACTTTAATCCATAATTGGTGTACATCGCTCTTGACGGTACATTAATAATAATCTCAATATAAACTGGTAATGGCGCCTTGCTAGGTCGTAGTAAATGACGTAGCTGAAGGCTATGCTAACTATCGTCTCGGCAAATGAGAGCGTATTTGTCAGTGTAGCATCGCTAACAAAGTCTGCTGTACAACTGGGGCGAGTGCTAGTAAGTCTCTCTAGACCTGCCGTGTGGCGGCGCTCGGTCTGCAATCACTGACTGTGGCGGCACGCGGGTCCGACGTATACTAACGGACCGCGGCTGATTTAAAGGCTACCACCTAGCAAGTGTGGTGTCTGGCGGTGACACCACATGGCCACCTGCTGATTTTTGTGATTTTGGTTTAGAGCTTGCGGTACTCGTACACCCATTTTGAACATTCCTCATTCTATGCAAACGTTTCACGCTGGTGGAATGATCACTGTTCATCACATTTGCCAGTTCTCAAGTACACTGACGTGGGTCAGTGTGGATTAATGCGTTTAAACGATCTTCAGTAAACCCGAAGGTCTTCCTGAACCTGAAGAGTTACTAACGTCAAAACTATCCTCCATAAAACGCCGCGCTCTGTCCAGTGGCATTATTCCCATACACGGCGCCAATCTTTTTGCCTGCCTCCGCTACTGTCACCCCTCCATTGAACTCAAACATCAGAGTATGTCGAAAATGTTCCGATTCTCCACTTGACATTCCTTTTTCTAGCTTCCATAGCTCTACTCACTATCTCCAAATGACAAAATGACAGTATGCAAACTCAAATAGCGACAGTGAATTACAAATAAAAATGAAAATCGATAAATAAACCACAGGAATACCAACATGCAAAAGAACAACGCTTCGAACTTATGCACCAGCTCAAGATTTTTCTGTTTCTTAATTAATATGTTCTATGCTATCTAACAAACGTACATTTGTATTTGAGTATTGTACATGTGTATTTTCTGTTGTATTGGTGCTGTGTACAGGGATATTGCAAGACGGCACTTTTCTGTTTGTTGTTGCCGGCCGATCGGGATCTGAAATAGCAAAGGGACCCTTACTTGAATTAGACGCAGCGGAAACTTTCCCTTTGATTTAGCCGGCCGGAGCGACAGAGCGGTTCTAGGCGTTACAGTCTGGAACCGAGCAACCGCTACGGTCGCAGGTTCGAATCCTGCCTCGGGCATGGATGTGTGTGACGTCCTTAGGTTAGTTAGGTTTAAGTAGTTCTAAGTTCTAGGGGACTGATGACATCAGAAGTTAAGTCCCATAGTGCTCAGAGCCCTTTGAACCTTTGATGTAACCTGACTACACGTGAAAACGATTTGCATTATCTAAATATAAAATCATCTAGAGACATACAGTATTATTGCCTTTCACAAAATTTTCTATTACTCTTTTCGTGAGGAGATACTTTTTGGTGGAGGAAAGGAAGTTACTTGAGGAAGAATTAATCTCGACAAACGTATTTCATTAGTTCACAAAATTTATTGTTGGGAAAACAACCCACTTTGAATGAACAAGGTATTATTGAGCACGTAATAAGAAAATAGTCTCTAGTTGATAATGACCACTGGAGTGGAGGCACACACCAAATGAAAAGCCAGCTTACGAATTTTATGACGCTGTCAGGAGGAGGGTGGTAAGATACACGGGAAGAAGGTAGACGATCCTGCATTAATATTCCACCTGATTCACATGCGGCTCAAACCCGGCATGAAATTCCATATTCATCCACCGTATAAGCTTCTTGGGTGTTTTTAGGAGTTCACAAGCTCCGTAACAGAGGTTTCCCATCGACAGTGGCAATGAAACTGCTCACGCAATCGTACACTCCCGTATTACATGAACTAAAAATATCTAAGATCGAGACATTCTTGAAGACAATGAATTCGCATGGAGAATCACACACTGATTATTATACTTCATACGTGATTGACAACGACGAACTAATGATCGTTCAAAGGCATCGAAAAATGAACGAGAATAGAGACGCAACTTTTGTCAGCATTAACGTAATAAAAAACGACTTGTATTTACTCAAATGAGAGACAGATGTTGAGTGCACAAGGTAGCCTCCATCGTGAGCAAAGCCAAGTGGTTTTCCACAAGTTTTCCTCGTAAATTAACTAAATCGATTCACTTAAATGAAATAAGAACACTCCAAAACCTTCTAGAGGTTGAATGAAATTCATTTCTTCTACGCAAATAACGCTTCTCCGCATTGCGCATCTTACTCTGTGTTCCTAAGGAACAACATATTACCATTTCAGTGTCTGGATTTCTCTCGGCTTTCAAGATGGCCAGTCGAGGCAATAGGCGCCGGAGAGCGGGGCATCTGGACGGCTCAAAACGCCGGTTGCTGAGTCATCGGGAAAGAAGGCGCCCGAATGTTCTAGGGAAAGCTACCAGTGTCAGAAAATGGGAATCGTTCTCATTCGTGGATAAGAAAACGTAGGAAACTCCTCTGGAAAAAGCTAACAGAATCGATACTACAGCATGACTACACAAGGAAACCTTTGCTTCCCTCATCGGCCGACTCAGATACTCAAGCTCACAGAAATAGACTAACAAGAGATTATTATCTGTGTAGCTGGAGAGGAATGAAGAGATAACTGGTCGATACATCATACAAATATGAACTCACACGCTACGCATTCGCATCACGACACATAGGAACACAGAAGACTCATCCGTATTATTTATATATGAATATTTATTAATATAAATCGATCACCTCCTCCCATGAACCATGGACCCTGCCGTGGTGAGGAGACTTGCGTGCCTCAGCGATACACACAGCCGTACCGTAGGTACAACCACAACGGAGGGGTATCTGTTGAGAGGCCAGACGAATGTGTTGTTCCTGAAGAGGGGCAGCAGCCTTTTCAATAGTTGCTGGGGCAACAATCTGGATGACTGACTGATCTGGCCTTGTAAAATTAATCAAAATGGCCTTTCTGTGCTCGTACTACGAACGGCTGAAAGCAAGAGAAACTACAGCCGTAATTTTTCCTGAGGGCATGCAGCTCTACTGTATGGCTAGAGGATGATGGCATCCTCTTGGGTACAATATTCTGGAGGTAAAATAGTCCTCTATTCGGATCTCCGGACGGGGGCTACCCAGGAGGACGACGTTGTCAGGAGAAGCACTGGTGTGCTTTATATATGACCAGAATCTCTTTGGGATTTCTGCCAGATTCCGAAACAGAATTTTGTTGTGGAAATTATTAAAAGCTTCTCGCATTAAAGCACGTGCTATATTTAGAACTTCTGCAAAACTTTGCCAATCTTCGGGATTTTGCGTGCTTTTAAATTTGGCATGATTTTTTCGTTGCTTCTGCAACAGCCATCTGACCCGTTTTGTGTACCATAGGGGATCGGTACCACTAATTATTAATTTATGTGGTATACTCGTATATCTCTCAATTGCCGTCGATACTATCTCTTTGAAATCATTCCACATCTTTTCTACACTTACGTGATCAGATCGGAAGGAGTGGAGACTGTCTCTTAAAAAGGCGTTAAGAGCTTTTTTTCAGCTTTTTTAAATAGATTTACTTTGCGTTTCTTTTTGATGGTTGTGGGTGTTACGGTATTCAGCCTAGCAGCAACTGCCTTGTGGTCGCTAATCCCTGTATTCGTCATGATACTCCGTATTTGTCCAGGATTATTTGTTGCTAAGAGGTAAAGTATGCTATCGCAGCCTTTTACGCTTCGAGTAGGCTCATGAACTAATTGTTCAAAATAATTTTCTGAGAAAGCATACAGTACAATTTCGGATGACGTTTTATGCCTGCCACCGGATTTAAACGTATAATTTTTCCAGCATATCGAGGGTAGATAGAAGTCGCCACCGACTATAATTCTATGAGTGGGGTACCTATTTGAATTGATACTACAGACGACATTGACGACTATAACCAGCTAATTGTCTCAACGGTACAATATGCTATCACTAACAATGCACAAAGAAAACCATCTTAGGACATAAGGACAGACTTCCTACCATATTCTTCACCTAACCAAAGAAAAAAGAAAATTATATGGACAAATTAAACGACAACCTAATAAAAGGACTAAAACGGAATGGAACCGTCTTAACAATCAAATTAGATTGGAGATTCACGAATTCAGAGCAAATAGATGAGAACATGACTCACAAGGACTTGACCCACGTAACCCCACTCTCTTTCAGCATAAATTCAAGATAATACGGGCAAAACCGCCATCGAAGAACCAGTTTTACAAATAGATGATCACAACACGGCTGACGAAAGGGAGAAGGCTACAATATTCCCCAATTTATTCGGAAAAAAATACGATCATGCACAGGGACACAAATCTGACGACAACCACGAGGAAATTATTACTACGGGACTTCATACACTACTGCACAACGATACAGCCTATTATCCAGTTTAAAAGAAATAACAGAACATGAGATAGCCGCTGGCATACTAAGCGGCAAGAGGGCAGCTTCTGGAAATGAAGGCACTGGACGATTTCATCTGAAACTATTTCTACCACAAACACTTCTTCAGACACCAAAACCTTTATTTGATTCAAAAAGCTGTATCATCCTAATAGAAACTTGTGCATATTAGAATGATTCCGAAAACCCAAAACATACATAACTCATACAGACCTATCACATTACTTCCAATAACTGGTAAAACAGTTGAAGCAATAATTAACAGCAGACTATAGCGCTTTGCAGAAGACAACAGTATTACACCACATGAACAAGCTGGTTTCAGAAACAGTCACAGTACCGCTGATCCATTAAGACGACTAGCAAAGAACCAGAAACCTGCAACTTAACAGATGTGCCAGTTGCTCTCTTTCTGGACATAAAACGCGCCTTCGATAATGAGTGACATGCGGGACTTCTTCACAAAATGCTCCAATACAACTTCCGACCTGAAACAATACAATTAACAGCTAACCTCACGGGAAAATGGAAAAGTACAAGTACGAGTTGGGTATCAAAAGTCATTATACTTCACACCCAAAGCGGGAGTCCCTCAGAGTGGCGTTATCTTCCCACTTTTATATACAATATATACAGCTGACGTCCAAGCGCCCAGGTTTCAGAATGGAAACATAGCTCTGTGAGCGGATGACAACACCTATTGGTTGCATGCATCCACCTGCAGTGCAGTCAGTGAACGAGCCAACAGCTACATAAGCAAACTTGAAACCTTGGTTAGTAAATGGAGAATCCGACGTAATCCAACTAAAATGCAACTGATCTTATTCAGACGTAGAAGTCTTACTAATCGCCGACATCGGGCTCCCCCACGGAATCGACATTCGACTTTGGGGACAAGAAATTACTCCATAACCAAACGACAAATATCTTGCGATCTTTCTAGATGAACTACTAAATTGCATGAAAAAGATGACTGAAAAGATTAAACAAGTTGAAACACTTGGAGTGCAGTAACCAGTTGCTCTTCTTGCATACAAAATATTTGTCCGACCCATTGTCAAATAAGGATCTCAAGCATGGATTATGTTATCTAACCAAAGGAAAAAAAATTCTACCTGCTGACCTAGGGTTTCTTCGAATAGCTAGAGATTTACGCTATGACTTCCCAACAAATTCCCTTTACGAAACATCAAACCCAAGAAAATGCTGGACGGAATAAAAGAACAAATCACTAGATTCGGGCTTAACAGGCTACGCAACAATGGACTTACAAAATCACTCTTGCACCACGATCCTACAACGTTTAGTTTTCCGAGATTCAAATATGAGTTCCTTCCTACATTATTCTCGAAGCAGTATTGAATTCAATCCAACAGAATCCTCTGGAAAACAAAGAAATCAATGAGACTGTTAACAAATCTGCAACACCTACAAGGATTTGGGATGGTGTATCACCCTGATATATAAAGAACAACTTACTGAGCAAAAGTATTTCAATGAACTGCTATAGATGAAGACAAAATTTTCTAAATCCACTAGGTTTTCAAGTTTTTTTATCTTCTACACAATTAGACGGATATTTTTTACACCAACAAAACTCCAAGATCACAATATAACATTATCAATATCACTGAGATAATATGAAGTTATATAAGCCGAATAACATGCAGCCAATATCAACTGGAATTTTTTCGATCGAGAGGTTTTTCCCTCAGCTGTAAGGCAAATCCCAGGATATCAGTTCGATTTTACACAGAGTACGCTAAGGAACTTGCCACCCTTCTTGCAGCGGTGTACCGTAGGTGTCTAGAAGAGCGTAGCGTTCCAAAGGATTGGAAAAGGGCACAGGTCATCCCCGTTTTCAAGAAGGGACGTCGAACAGATGTGCTGAACTATAGACCATATCTCTAACGTCGATCAGTTGTAGAGTTTTGGAACACGTGTTATGTTAGAGTATAATGACTTTTCTGGAGACTAGAAACCTACTCTGTAGGAATCATCATGGGTTTCGAAGACGACGATCGTGTGAAACCCAGCTCGCGCTATTCGTCCACGAGACTCAGAGGCCCATAGACACGGGTTCCCAGGTAGATGCCGTGTTTCTTGACATCCGCAAGGCGTTCGATACAGTTCCCCACAGTCGTCTAATGAACAAAGTAAGAGCATATGGTCTATCAGACCAACTGTGTGATTGGATTGAAGAGTTCCTAGATAACAGAACGTAGCATGTCATTCTCAATGGAGAGAAGTCTTCCGAAGTAGGAGTGATTTCAGGTGTGCCGCAGGGGAGTGTCGTAGGACCGTTGCTGTTCACCATATACATTAATGACCTTGTGGATAACATCGGAAGTTCACTGAGGCTTTTTGCGGATGATGCTGTAGTATATTGAGAGGTTGTAACAATGGATAATTGTACTGAAATGCAGGAGGATCTGCAACGAATTGACTCATGGTGCAGGGAATGGCAATTGAATCTCAATGTAGACAAGTGTAATGTGCTGCGAACACATAGAAAGAGAAATCCTTTATCATTTAGCTACAATATAGCAGGTCAGCAACTGGAAGCAGTTAATTCCATAAATTATCTGGGAGTACGCATTAGGAGTGATTTAAAATGGAATGATCATATAAAGCTGATCGTCGGTAAAGCAGATGCCAGACTGAGATTCATTGGAAGAATCCTAAGGAAATACAATCCGAAAACAAAGGAAGTAGGTTACAGTACACTTGTTCGCCCACTGCTTGAATATTTCTCACCATTGTGCGATCCGTACCAGGTGGGGTTGATAGAGGAGATAGAGAAATCCAACGGAGAACAGCGCGCTTCATTACAGGATCATTTAGTAATCGCGAAAGCGTTACGGAGATGATAGATAAACTCCAGTGTAAGACTCTGCAGGAGAGACGCTCATAGCTCGGTACGGGCTTTTGTTGAAGTTTCGAGAACATACCTTCACCGAGGAGTCAAGCTGTATATTGCTCCCTCCTACGTATATCTCGCGAAGAGACCATGAGGATAAAATCGGATAAATTAGAGCCCACACAGAGGCATACCGACAATCTTTCTTTCCACGAACAACACGAGACTGGAATAGAAGGGAGATCCGGTAGAGGTACTCAAAGTACCATCCGCCACACACTGTCAGGTGGCTTGCCGGGTGTGGATGTAGATGTAGATATGTAACGAAGAAAACTTAATGAAAATATCTTCCTTTGTACTGTCAATCTATTACCAATAAAAAACCCTACAAAATTAAATAAGCACCCAAATGTCCTAAATAAACGGTGTCACAACACCAAAAACTACAGCTATTGGCTGAAAAGGGCTATGCTGTCCTGCTGCCCATCATCTTCTTCAGAGGTGGAATGAAAGATTAAGAAAAAGTCCAAACATAAACAGCAGAAGTAATAACTGCTACGATACCTTGTAGCTAGAGATAGGTTAAAAGATAAAATACCTGGGATCCGTAATAATCTAATCAAAGGCAAGAATTGTAACAATTTTAATAAACAGAAAGTGAAATTAAATGAAGTAAAAGCATTGTGAATACAATTATACACTGCTTATAAATGCTTTCATATCATCCTATATTTCTTGTATTACAACTCGATTTCATCAGTAGCGAAACGAGAGAACATTTCTTTCACACTGACAAGCACCATAACTACCTCGTAAATCATATTTTAATTAAAATTCCTTTGCGCAAAATGTTCGCCACGGTGAGATAAAACTGACTGGAATGAGCCGTCGATAGAGGCCCAGAAGCAGACCGTTATGTGTTAGTATAAAAGTCCGTTCTTTTATAGTATTATTTTTCAATAACACTCAGCGTGTAAATCAGAATCAAAACTCAAGCTAACCAAGTGAACACCGGTTGAGGAAACCTACGTTTTCACATTGCCATGTTTCTTTCGAATGTTTAGAGAAACAGTTACATTTGTGCAGATGTTACGCACAGATTTTTCATCGAAATAGATGGTGCAGTTTCTTTGTTTTCGTCAGAAAGAGCGTAGGTGTAAGACTTCCGTGGTGTTTCAAGAATTCGTGCCCACCAGAATATAGACTGTTCTGCGCAGCGGACCGTTAATAACGGTACTGCGAGATTAAACGAATAAAACTCCGTTCCTATCTCTGTTATTGAAAAAAGAAAAAAAGTATCGTGAAAATAGTGTGAGACGAAGCACGAACCTAGCTGGATCGTACAAATAAAATACATTGCAGTTTGATAAGAATTTGACGTAGTGCTGGCTGTAGGTTTTATTGTGCAAGGTCCAACCTAGCACAAAGACATCGAAAAGCTTTTACCTATATGATATACAGGAGTGACACAAATAAGTGCCTAGACGAACTAATCACCTGTGAATACCTACAGACTAACGGAAATTAATCAACGATGACATCTTACATAGCATGTGTACCACGAAAATTCGTGCCAAGCATTCAAAATTAGTTCCACATTGGACAAAAACATAATGAAAAACAATGGAGCAGGGACAGTAGCGTATCTTCTCTCACTGAATATGGCGACATAAAGTTTACTCACAAATGTCGCTTAGTGTATGAAGACTATAATAATAGATGAGAGGGAAGTTTAAAAGGTAAAAAAGTGTATGTAATTGCAATCGAAACAACACAACATACCAATGACTTGCAACAGGATGGCAAACATTAAGTACAGGAAATACGCAATTACTGCTCTCGGAAAGTGTCCCAAAATTAATAACTCTCGGGGAAATCCTATCGGCTACTTTTCAGATGACATGCTGTAAAACGATTAAAAAAATAAATGCAAGACGACCTGTTCAAATCATTTTCATAATTAATGTAATTTCAGGTGGGCAATCAAAACAATATGTAAAAATTATGTGTATAAGTTCTTGCGCTAAATCAGAAAAGCAGCCACGAAATTTGTACGATATTTCTACAGAAATAGACCGAAGCCAAAAAAAGATGACTCACAAGAGCAGAACCATATTTGGGTAAAGAGAAAAGAAATACAATGTATTTTGCAGAAGGTGGATTTTAAAACTGAAATACAATTCGCAAATACGGAAAAAAATGCGAGCCGTAGGTTCCAGGTCCAACAAGGTGATTTTAGGAATATTACTATTATTAAAAAAAAGTTGGCCAGATATGAGTAGGACTCGCTCACTGGGGGTTGGGCACAAACTTATTTCTGTATATAGACAGATCATCCATGTTATCGACATTGGTAATGAAAGTATATGGGTCCCAAGGATTCAAAGATTTTCGAGAATAATTTCAATAATGTAAATGTGACAAAGTCATGCAGTAGGCAGGCGACCATTATTGTACTAATCAATAGTTGTCCATTCATGCTGACTACTCTGCGGAAGTTGGTGTCATATACAACTAGAAACGCCATATCTACGAGCACTAATCGTACCTGGGTTTCTGGTGACGTATAAATTCTGAAATGCGCCGTATGAGCAATAAAGTCATTCCTTGCCTCATGTTTGACTTTTGCCATTGCAATCCAGTCTGCCAGAATGCAGAACAGCTGTCTGTTTTACTTTGAGGTTTGAAGTCGGATAAAAAACGACAAAAGAAATATTTTTCGTCTGATATAATTACAAATTAACAGTTTTTGGATTTTTGTTGCCAAGTTTCATGATTCTAGGCCAAAGGGAAGTACCGTATATGTTTTTATAAGTGAGTTGGCGAGTCTTAAAATATGTGATCTAAATGACCATACTTTTTCGCTGCACTGACTTACAAGCTTGCTTTTATTACATCACCAACGACCTGTAGACCTTGCTTGGTACGTGACATAAAATTTACTGAGAGAGGTGCTGCAGTGGTTAACATACTGGACTCCGCATAAGCTAATCAGAAGGGACATCAAACCGCAATGTAAAAAACCATAGATCACTAAGGGGATTATAGTATCTTGTGAAAGGAAAAGGGAAATGTATTTTTTGGCAAGAACAAGTGGAGACCCTGCAGCAATTGCGCATTGCAGAAACTACTCAAAATTACTAAGAACGGTTACCAAAAATCAAGAAACATGCACATAATGTCAGAAATCTGTACGTCTTACGACAGAGTTAAGGCAATATGGAATATGGTGAAGCAAAAGACAACAAAACCAACCATAGAAGAGGATAAGATTACTATCGAACTGAATGGAAGGGTTATAAATGACAAGTCACAGGTAGCAAACGTATTTAATAATCACTTCTTAAACATGTTAGAAAGCATAGGGACCAACATTTCAAGCGAAAGATCACAGTAATATGTTGAAAAAGTAACCCTCGTAAAACTACATCATATGAACGTACCAGCAACTTCTACTTCTGAAATTAAGAGGGTCATACATTCTCTTGAGAATAAAAGCTCTTCTGGTTTTGATGGTGTTTCCAAAAAGTACTAAAGATTTGTTCCTACATAATAAATCCGGTATTATCCGAAATATGTAATGTATCACTAACTCAAGAGATTTTTCCACAGAGACTAAAATATGCCATTGTTGAACCCCTCTTTAAGAAAGGTGATAACAGAGGCGTCAGTAACTAACGACCTATTTCACTGCTGACATCATTTTCCAAAATTTTATCTCACCTTGGCAACAATAATATCCTCAGTAAATCACAGTTTGGGTTTCAGAAGGGTTGCTCTACTGAGAATGACATTTACGTGTTCACACACCAGATATTACAAGCATTAAATAATAAAATGGCACCAGTAGGTATTTTTTGTGACCTATCCAAGGCATTTGATTGTGTGAATCGTGGTATACTCCTAGATAAATCGAAGTTTTATGGGATTGATGGTATAGCCAACCAATGGATCATGTCACATATAACCAAAAGAATGCAGAAAGTTGTACTTAGTAGTAATTCAACCAACAGAATCCAGGGACATTATTCTGTCTGGGAAGAAATCACATATGGGGTTCCCCAAGGCTCAATCTTAGGTCCACTACTGTTTCTCATGTATGTAAATGATCTAGCGTCTTATGTACAACAAGCAGAATTAGTTCTTTTTGCAGATGACACCTGTATTGTAATCACTCCAAGTATACATAAAAAATGGAAGAAATGGTGTACAAAGTTCTCAAAAGTGTCATGGACTGGTTGTCCGGGCATGGTCTCACCCTGAATTTCTCAAAGACACATCATATTCAGTTCTGCACCTCTAGGAGTACTGCACCAGTGATACGTAACACATGGTGATGAAATGATATGTAGGGTGCAAACTTGAAAATTCTTAGGTGGCTATGCTGATGACAATTTAAATAGGAAAAAACACAGTTTGAAAATCCTAAAACAATTTAGTTCAGCCACATTTACACTTAGAATCATAGCAAATTTCGGGGAGAGAGAAATCAGTAAGTTGACATATTTTGCTTGTTTTCATTCAGTAATCTCATACGGAATTATGTTCTGGTGCAACTAATCTTTAAGAAAGAAGGTCTTCATTGCCCAGTAACGTTCTGTAAGAGTAATATGCGGTGCTCACCAGCGATCATCTTGTTGACAGCTGTTTAAGGAGTTGGGCGTTCTGACTATAGCTTCACAGTATATTTATTCCCTAATGAAATTTGTCATAAATAACCCACTACAGTTCAAAAGGAACTATGAGGTAAATAATTACAATATTAGAAGAAAAAATGACATTCATTACGCAACATTAAGGTTGTGTTTAGCACAGAAAGGGGTGCACAACGCTGCAGCAAAAAATTTTGACCACTTACCTAGTGATATAAAATGTCTAACAGACAGCAAAGTAAAATTTCAAAATAAATTCAGAAAGTTTCTTTTGACAACTCCTTCTATTCCGTAGAAGAATTTCTTTGTCTGCGATGTGTAAAAGGTGCAATTGAATGTAAAATTACTCGTTTCACATCTTGACGATTTATCGTGCAAAGTGATCCATAAAACATGAAAGTAACTAACTAACTTCGGCAGGACGACGGTTCAAACCAGCGTTCGGCTATCCTGATTTAGGTTTTCCATGATTTCCCTAAATCGCTTCACGCAAATGCCGGAATGGTTCCTTCGAAAGGGCACGGTCTACTTCCTTCCCGATCCTTCCCTAATCTGATGGTACCGATGATCTCGCTGTTTGGTCCCCTGCCCCAAATCGATCAACCAACCAACTATAAATTTCAACTTGATGTGTCTACCTGTTCCTGCGAAAAAGGGGTCTGAACAGACATAAGAAAGGACGAAAAATATTCTCGTGTGATGTAATTAGAAACTTATAGTTTTTGGTATTTTTCCTTTGGTTGTACTGTGAAGCCTACTTTTCTCCAAATTTCATCAATGTAGATCGACGGGAAGGACCGTATAGGTTTTGATGAGTGAGTTTGCCAGTATTAAAATATGTGTCATAAATGGCGTTATCTTTTGATTCCACTGACATAGATTCAGTTTTTTACACCGCCAAAGGACCATAGATCTCAGTAAGTGACATAAATTTCAACTTGATACGTGTATCCATTCCTGAGAAAAAAGGATTTTTTACAATCGGACAACAAAGGGATCGCATAAGGGTCCCGCCTTTATCGATTGAGACACGGAACCTTAAAAAGATGATTTTGGTACGATGTTGATGATAGGATTCATGCTGCTTTATCATGAAATAGTCAGTGTGGTAATGGAGGGACGTGTGTGGGGTACAAATTGTAGAGAGAGACGTAGGCATGAATGCAGGAAGCAGGTTCAAGTAGTTAGAAATGAAGAGACTTGCACAGGGCAGACTAACGTTGAGTGCTGTTTCAAACCAGTTTTTGACTGAAGACTACAACAACAACAGCAGCAATAACAACACCAACAGTGATGACTTGCTTGGTCAGTTTGGAGGCACCCATGTTATAGCCGATAACTATGTTCTGTTGGTCGACTGGAGGACATTATGCAGTGGTTTTATGATCAATTTTGTGTAAACAGGTAGCTAGAATGGGATCATGAAGCTATAAAGGGGAAAGTGGAGTGGGAAGCCGGCAGCAAGTTCTGGGGAAGGGAATTTGTCAAATCAACAATTCAGATTTCGGATTATGGAACAGGATCTGATTTTGTTTGTAGTGGGGTTTAGATACAGTAGGGTTATTTATTTATTCATTGCTATCTGATTTTAGTCCACCGTTCTGATAACAATAATGGGCCGTTACACAGCAAATTACGCCTACGTGAGTCAACACAATTTTTTCTATTCTGAATAGTAAACTAAGTTTATTTTTCCGTATCTGTGTTTATTACTGCTCTTACATACGGCAGCTTACATACAGCTATCTTGTAGCACCTTTTGCCGCTCCAAGGCGGGTGATCCTTTACTGTGGCAGAAAAAGAGCCATAGGTTTTCGCTATTTCAGCCCGTTTTAACTACTCGTAATTTTACAATTATCTTTATCATCTGCTGCTATTACTGCTTTTACAACTATATGTCGTACTACTATAATGAGAACAACACGTCCATTACAAATATAGAAGGCCGTATTACTACCACCGCCTTCATTTTTCTCCAGCAACTACTACTATTTACAGCGATGTTGCTAATACTAAAGTACTTACGATGACGTTAGGGTCTCTGACCCTCAAACCACCGTTGACTAATGTATTACATTGTCTTATGTTGTATAGCTACACTCAGATTCCGTTCCCTGTAGTCTGAGATGGACAAACTAACTTTTCTGTTATTGGAATGTATCCACTTTCTCTGTAAGTTGTCAGCAGATCGGGTCCAACAGTAGCTTGCTACCTCGAGACTGCTTGGCGACGGATAGGAACACATCACTTACCTTAACAGATCATTCTTGTTCTTCTCATCTAATCTGGTGCCCATCTTCCATCATTGTTCCCCTATAGGGTAGAGACTCTGCGTGTGGTAGTTTGGGAGTCGTAGTGAACAGCAGTGTAAGCAGTTTTAGTTTATGGCGGTTGGGACTGAACTGCAGCAGACAATGTAGGAGAGCATTTGGGAAAACAACCTTCACATTGGGAACACTAACGCCACCTGTTACCAGAAGCAACTGCGGCCGACTGGAAACACTAACAGAGGAAGGAAAAGCGCTGTCAGTCATTCTGTTGTTTCATCAGGGAGAGAGCGGAGTCCGACGCACAACTGAGTCAAAGCCTGTTTATAAGGTTACCCGTTGATTTACTCACAGATTATTGCCTTAACAGAAGAGGAGCAGAAAATATCATTGGTGCAATCCATGATGTGACCAGCATCGAAGATGAATCCGCAATCGAAGATGAGGTTGGCGTTTTCAAACGTATGTGACGTTTATGTTCAGTACATATGTATGACAGGGCTTTCATGTAGACAATG